>NC_142813.1:36731265-36799340 GCF_049724085.1 Artemia sp. Qi Xiang Cuo | reverse complement strand
TGAAGACTTCACTGCTGGAAAAAAGTGGACCTTTCCAATTCCATACAGAAAGCTTGTGGTGTCACATCCACTCAAGCTGTGGACAAGCGGCAAGGCGTTGCAAAATGTTACTCCTAGCTTTGGTGCTGCCGTATGGATAGGTATGCAGTAGGACGGAAACTTAACCCAGAGCTGCTTGAGGCCGAGATTAGCAAGATACTGGAAGTAGTATGCAGCTAGTAAGACAACATCAGTATCATTGGCTTGTATTATGACAAGTGTGCTCTTTCGTCTTGCGGCAACTGCTGTGTGGTATAACAACCGAGTGTCTGCTTCCCCATGGCAAGACGAGATATCGTCATCAACAGAGCTTCCATGGGGCGTAACAGTAACAGCTCTATATCGACTCTTGAAACCTCCAGCGAGATGAACCATCAGACGGGTCGAAATTTTGTACTCCCAGACCTCGAAAAGAACTTTCAAGAGTCGACCTTTGGCTGAGCGACTACTGAGAATTTCGTCCCAGAGTGTTGCAGCTTTGCTGGAGGAAGTGAACGGGCTGGAAATATTTCCTCTAGGATCTACTCTTCTTTCTCGACAGCCAGATGCTTCTTTGAGGTTAAACGAGTATTCATCACGTGTTCTATCGTCACTAGGACCGTCATACCTGTCACCAACCAAATAGATAGACTGACAAGATTCGGGTATGTTCCTAAGAATCCCATCGTAAACTCTTATTCCAAAATCTGCAAGCGTCTCATTTTGTTCTGGTCGATAATACCTTATGAGACTCATGACATCAACTACATAGTCAGATCGAGGAGAGTCTTCAAAAAGCGTATGTGGAATCATTTTTGGTCATGACTGCAAGCCAGACTGTTGCAGAATGTAGTTGAAGGCTGTTGACTTTGTACCAGTAAGAAGCTGAGGCTCCGTACGACTTGATGATAATACTGCAAGTGAGGCCGGATATGGCTGTAGCTCGTACATCAGCAGGTCACAGAGGGACGAAGTTTGTATTGAATCTGCAAGACGCAGAGCTGGTTTAAGTAGCTCAGTTTCACCAAAATATTTTTTGTGTGACTCTTTCTTTTTTCCTTTTTTGGCAACACAGGCGAAAGTTTGTACAATGCCAACTTTTACTTTCGTGGATGTCCCTTTGAGATACGAGCTCATGGCTTCGAAGCCAATTTCTCGGAGGTTCAGCAGACTATTTGCTACGACTTCTGCAGCTGTATTCCCTGTCATAAAGTTGTGCATATCTGTTCTCGTCGTCTTGAATGGGTTTCCAAACAACTCTACAAAATCTATAACCCAATTTCTGCATTTTATGGTCAAATTTGTAGACGCAGTGGTATCCTCAAGATGCTTCATTGTCTCGTCATTCATATTCAAGTTAGCTTTCAGCGTTCTGATGACTGCTGCAAGAAAGGGGAGAGTAGCCAGATATCGATCCCTGGCATTTTAATTCATTGTCACACCAACGATACCAGAAACTCCTCGGTGACCCTTGATGTCAAAATTCACAGTCGACTCTAAAGCCAGATCGCATGCACTGCTGTAAAACGACTCGGTTATTTTCCTAACAGTAAAATTGCCACTTACAAACCTCTGTGAACTTCTGGCGCTTTTTCAGGCAGGTGTAGCATTTCTTCTAGGTAGTTAAGCGCGGCTGCGGCGCATTTATGGTTTCCAGATAAGAAGAAAATCGGAATCATCTCTCTTGTGGCGTTTAAGTGTGTTCCCCAGTCCACAGCTCTTTCAGCGTAAAGGTAGTCCTCTCCGGTACGGCTAAGATCTAAATCGTTGATCCAGAGGCTATGATTCCTTATGGTAGATCTGGATCCGTTGTACTTCGAGAAAAGCGGAGCAATACTGTCCAACGCATCTCCTATCTGTTTACATGCTTCACAACTAGTTTCACTTTTGAAGCGTTCAATTGCATCACTTAAAGATTCGAAATTTTTCGACTGTAGAAATGATGCACTAAAATGATTCAGGATGTTTCAAGCCAATTCTCAAATGCCTCCCACCAGAGTGCGTTCTGGAAGTGAGCATGAAGTGCCTGGTACGTGTTCTTTCCTGAAAGGACCTTGTTCGCAGTACCTTCCCTGAGAATCTCTGCCGCAACAATAACTTCTTTTAGTCCTGCTCCATCCATGAGAGATCCAACCGCTTTCAAATAGTTCCTTAGTTTCTGAGAACTGCCCAATAAGAGAACTAGATCAGAGTTTTTTTTCGGGCTCGGACTTTCGAAGGCCATAGCTTATTTCATAAACAGCTAGATCCTGACTGATGACCGTGAACTTGTTTCCAAGCTTCGCTGCTGTTTTTTGACAGATGCTAATAGCAGAGGCTACGACTTCATAGGATGTTAGTGAATAGGAAAGCAAGGGTAAGTAACCTACGGTGGTTTTGCTACACCAGAATAAAACGATTCTTGCGTTGAAGGCTTTCCAACTGGGAGTTGGTTCTTCAAATTCCACTTCAAGGATTTTCGTAGGACACAACCAACAAAGCGCCCAGCATAGGTCCAGGTTTAGCACTGAGAACGGCATCGGAGTCTCATAACCATTTTTAAACAAAGAAAGCAAGGAAGCAGAGTCACAAGGTCGCGTTTTCCTTAGGACTTTAACCTTCAAGGTATGTTCACTAGCATGAGCGCCAAGAGGGTTGTCGGTTTCCATCTGTCGGGTTCTTTTTCGGGGAATCCTCCCGAAACTTCCGCTCAATACACCAGTCACATCAACAGTTCTTCCGAAGTCTGCAGGAGACGTTGACGAGGAACCTGTATAAAATAAATCATCGTTAAAAATCAGAATTCATAAAAAAAATTTATAATAAAAGTAAAATCCAAGATTAAATCTGGATTAATTTGGACATGGAATGTACACCAGTCCCAAGTTGTGGAACCCTCGGTCGGAGGGAAACGGAATAAACTGAATGTCAGAAGAAAACACAACAATTTTAACACAAGAATGAAAACACGACAATAAAAACACAACAATGAAACAGCATTACTAAGATAGAAAAAAAGGTGTACCTCACGCAAAACAACTCACACCCCCCTAAACTTCTTGTTGCCGGAAACCTTACTTTTAGCTAGATCAGGTACATTGCCTAAATCCTTACCTTTTTATGTTATAACTTTTGCTACTTTATGCAACTAAAATCCGATATGTAAGATGCTCAGGTTTTTTTATTGCTATGGAAACCAAATTCGCGCATGCGATCGCAGAACGAGGCATCTGTTGTTGTTTTTTTTGTTTTTTTTCCTGGTTAAAAATATTAGATGTGTAAAATGTAAATACAAGATTTGATTAAAAAAGAAAGATATATCGTTTGGTGAGATAAAATTATAGGCTGTGATCAAAATATGTCGAGTAAAACGCCACTATTTAGAAAGATTTCCTTTTGGGAGGGGCGATTTCTTGTTCAAACGACTATAAATTCTTGCAGATTCAAGTATCGACTTTCTTTTTATTAACAGCGTGTAGAAGACATTCTGATGGTTCAAATGATGTGCAGTTTGATTCGTTTTCATTTTTTTAACAGCTAAAATAAATTTAAAAATAACTTGGTCATTGTAGGCTAATTTCTGAAAGCTATGACGTTATTTAGAAAAAATATATAGTTACTCAAAAATTAAGATTTTTTTGAAAAGAGGCACGTGGTTTGACTCGCAATTACGAGCAGAATTCAAATAAAGCATAAAAAAACATACTTATGCAGGCAAAAATTTCAGAAAAACCGAAAAAACTAAGAAAAAGTATATAAAAAAAATCTTGTTTTGAAAATTAAATAAAGATTAACTAAAAAATAAAGGCTGTGGGGTAAAACTAAAAATATAAGGTGTAAGTATTTGTTCTTAGGATTCAGAATATGCCAAGTTTATAAAACTTTCAGTTTATTTTACCTTGTAAAAAAAATCAAGAGCGGTATGACGTCGTTATAGGCCAAATTTGACTTTATAGGCTAAAATGGCCATGTTCTACATACGTGCGAACTTCTGCACCCCAATATTCGTCGTAAGCGCTCCCGATTGTCCTAGAATCCACCCTCAAACCAACTGCAGCTAACGTGAGCCACCCCTTCTCTTTCTGAACGATAGCGAGCCTTGGATCACTGACTATCTAGACTTTTGAACCTGTTTTCACTGTCTAATAAATGGACTTATCCCCATTTGAACGTTTATTTGTTCGAAATAAAAAGGCAGCGTGGTCTTGGAAAGAAGAAATCTAATTTAAGGTTTTACGTCGAAAATATGGCTTAAAATTTCCCACAGAAACACAAGAGAATCAATTAGGCTTTGAAAAGTTAAGGCTATTTGGCTTTCTGTCCTGACATACTGTCAAGGAGTAATGTGTGTGTTATGGAGTTACGTCGCACATGTAAACCAAGAAAACCAAAGCACACTTGGAACAATAGTAATCTCCTTTTGGCCAAATCATTTAAATAGTTATATAAATAGTACTGTACATGGATTCAGATAAAAACAAACATTTGACAATGTATAACGTTTCTTTTAAAGGTAAGTCAAACTTTAATGTATAGAGCAGGGGATTGAGGATTCCGGTGTCCTACCCATACCCACATTCAGAGGCAGATTAAAGAGGGCAAACTAGTGTGCAATTTAATTTTATGTATTTTTCACTCACTTTTACTCAAACCTTTGAATAAAAAAAGAGCCCTAGAAAAGATAGTTCTAGAAAAAAGAAAAAAGAGTTCTAGAAAAATACTATTTACAATACCCATTTGATGCAAAACCGCAATCCTTTTTCCTTTTTTAAGCTTTAGTAGACTATGAAAAAAAAACTTCCTATATAGAATAGTGTATTTCTAATAGACTAATAGACAACTTTTTTTTCAGAACAATCCTTTTTTCCTTTTTTTGAATATAGTTAACTATTTACTTGAAATATAAAATTCGATAAAAAGAGAAATTTATTATTTATTATAGAAAATTTACTGCAAAACGACTTTTTGCTGATCCGACTCGTTCCTCAGAAAGGTTTCATTCTCCATCTGGCTGAATATAGAAGCTAACATAGAAATTCCATCCTGAGCCTGGTCAAAGAAGCAACTGAGTTTCTTTTTGTATTTTCAGTAAACTAGTCCATAGCGGGCAAGCTACTATTTACTATTTACTTGAAATAGTTCTGGAAAAATTAAGTTGCACTTTTCCAATGGATACTGAAAATAATCAGCTGTAAGTAACTTCATAGGGTTATTTTCTTGCAAAATTTGTGAAATTTGCCAGTTTTTTGAAACTGGTATCTAAATCAAATATATTTATGAACGAATTTACATTTGCCTTGTCTTAATTTTCTAAAACAAAACTTGTGCTTTTTTTTTCTTGAAAAACAGGATTTTATGTTGTATCTTTGAGGCATACAAAAAGGCACCAATAGACCCTTCAATATTCTGGAAAACTACATTAAAATTCCCCTAAAGCCTATGGCCTATCAGAGGATTTTATGTGGCCCACAGATCATTAACTCACCAGTAAGCCGGTACCATAGTCCAAAAACAGTGCCGGAAGGCATGAACAGGTACATGTTCCTCATTAATTATAGTTGTACTCTAGGGTCAGAATTTGTAGCACAATGTTAACATTAAACAGATAATAAATTGGTTATGTATTATCTTATTGGTCATATATTAAATTGGAATTGATATACAATATATGTGTTATATACTGTATAGAGAGAGAGAGATTTATTTTAAACAAACAATCAATTTAACATAAGTTTAGTGGCCACCCCAAGAAGTAAAAACTTGTCCAAGGGGGTGGCAAAAATACACTAACATAACAAACAACAATAAAAAAAAACGAAAAAAATAATAACCTATCTATAACACAGTCCCCAAACAGCACCACAAACCTTAAACCTTAACATTTTCATTAAATTTGCAATCATATTCATAATCATCACCCCCAGGAGCCATAAAAATTTACCAATATCATTATTAAAAAAAAAAAAAAAAAAAAAAAAAAACCTAGAATTAATACTAAATAAAAACAAACCCTTTAATTAAAATCTTAAACGAAGAAATATCACCTATATTTTTTTTATTTTGATCAAGATGGTTCCAACTTATGATCCCCCTGTGAAGCAAAGAAAACATCTATCGGGCCGAAACTACCAGTGGAATATTAATCTCTGCAGATGACCTAGTATCATAATCATGGACAGAAGATCTCAGGTTAGCCAAGCTATCAAAACACGGGAGGTTTATACCCCTCTGAATCCTAAAAATGAATAGAAGTGTATACAACTCCCTTAATCCAGAAGCTGGCAGTATCTATACATAAGAAACAAATGTTTCTGTTTTGATATTTGATGTACACACTGGAGAATTCTACTACCCCTTAGATAATTTCGGAGATCATACTGCCTTTCCATGAAGATAAATAAAAGTTCAAATAGGGATAAAATCCTTTTATTAGAATGTTTCACAAACAGTAATATAAATTCACAAAAAATACCAGATATTTCGGTCGCATATGCAGTGACCGTCATCAGTAGTAAAACTGGTATTTTTTGTGAATTTATATCACTGTTTGTGAAACACTGTCTATTAAAAGGATTTTATCCCTATTTGAACTTTTATTAATTACTACCCCTTCAACCAAATGTTACGAAAGAAAAATAAATGTTATACTCCCATATAAGTTACACAGTAGCAGTCGTAATTAGTCCAAACCGTTTTATACTTGAAAGATAAAATGCAATACCTATAGGCAAAAGCGAGAAGGTCTGCGGCCCTTCCAGACCCTTCAACAACGACAACTGGGACTGGAGGTTTTTCGGATACATACTCCAATACTTTCCTAATAGTGTGAATTCCTCCCTCAACGACTAGACAGACCATTGGCACATTGCAGGGTGTCCTTGAAGGCAGTCTTTGACTAGATATGATACGTCCCAACTTGCGCCGAAGTTCTATTTCAGCTCCATAACGGCCGACTGATCCGTCATCCACGAGCAAAAAGTAAGAATGGCGGTTGTTAAGAGCAGCCAAATGAGACCTACAAGATCAAAGGATAGAATCAAGGTCGTATCCAGGGTGGAGGGTTTTTACCGGGTTTGAACCCCCACCCCCTTCAAAATTTTGTCCAACTTGAAAAAAAGTAACAATAATGCACACAGAAAATTTTTGATGCGTTTTGCAGTCTTTTTCGTAGGCCCCCTCCCTCTGAAAAAAAATGCTGGATTTGGCGTTAGATTGAACCCTATAAAGACCTTATATTACTATATTCCAAATGTTGGTGAAATTATAGTAGGAAAACCGAAACAAACTAGATTTGCCCGTTGTTGGCGAGCAATAAACTTAATGACAAAACGAGTATGAAGGATCTCTTTTAAGCCCAAAAATGTGGTTTCCCTTATATTTGAAGAAATTTATAATAGATGACGTTCTGCTTCGCATTCATAAATAAAAGGCAACGAAATAATAGGCTTAAAGCAGTGTTAAATGGGATGTTTGGATAGAACATTCGTTGACGAAAAGTTTACTGAGTTCAATGATAGCCGAATTAATCATGAAAGAGAAAACGCAAATGCACCATAGATATTACAAAATTTAAAATAAAAATTGAGAAATAACGTTATCCTTGCTTCAACAAAATTTCAACAAAACTGGATTTTGGACGAACAAAGTCACTTTCTTCCTCCGCATCACCTTCCTTACGCAGATTTTAATGGTAAGCATGGTGGTTGTCAAGAGCGGCTGAATAAGGCTAAAAAAAGATTAGAATGGATAACCACCTAAAAAAAACTGGCAACTTAGAAAACTTAAAAAAAAACGGTGAAGTGATTTTTATAGGCCCAAAAATAAGCGTCCCCTTAAATATATAACAGATAACGTTACAAACCACATGGAGAATGGCGTTAAGATACCGCTATTTGAAGTCTAGTTAAATAAGGTCTTTTTATAGAGCCGTTGTACATAGACAATGTCATTGAGTTGAATGATGATCGAATTAACCAGGAAAGAGAAGAGGAACAACTACGCACCATACGAATTCCGTAAAAAAGAACGAGATATAATTCCGTAATAATTCCATAATTCCGTAAATAAGAGAAGAGGAACTACGCACCATACGAACTCCGTAAATAAGAGCGAGACATAATTCCGAAATAATTCCATAATTCCGTAAATAAGAGAAGAAGAACTACGCAACATACGAATTCCGTAAATAAGAGCGAAACATAGTTCCGTAATAAAAACATAATTCCGTAAATAAGAGAAAAGGAACTCCTACGCACCATACGAGTTCCGTAAATAAGTGCGAGACATAATGTATTCCTTGTCCTTAAGAAATTATACCAATGGCTAAATCGCTCCCTTATATTTGCACGTTGCATAATTTATTTTAACATACAGTCCTTTGCACAATTGATAAATATTTCACAATGTTGTGTAAGTTTAGTGATTTTTCTTTCTGTTACTTAGTAAGGTTAGCTTCATATTCTTAGCGAAGTTGACTTAATAGACTAGTTTATGAAGGGGAAGTGATGTATATAGAATAATTAATCGTCATTTTCTTCTTGAAATTTGACGTTAGGTTTAAAATGAAATGATCAAAAATTGCCAGTTGCGAGCCTACAAAATAATGATCATTTAAGCAAGGTTCTGATGGGAGCCTAAGTTCACATTGGTAGCCAAATTTCATGTTATCTCGTGAAGACAACACCTTGTCAGGGAGGATGGGAGGTAAATTGGGTAAACTTGCCGGCAAAGTGTTTTTGGAAGAAGGTTCCAATGATACACTCGACTGCTGGTCCGTGCAAAGGGCACGGATATGAACACATTTTCTTCTTGTTCTTGCAGCAAGACTACGCATTTTGCGGCACCTGGCATCTCAAATTCAGATATTACGTGGGAATTCGTAAATGGGCATTTTTATATTGATATGGGCACTAGAACAGTATTATTTAAAGAAAAAAATTAAAAAATTCTAAAGTTCCAAACTGATTGGAATCTAGTTTTCATTGCATCAGTGTACTAGAATAGTAACCACTTGGGTCAAAGATTTAAATTTTTCATTGGGAGCTAGAACAAAAATGGGTTTAAGAATGAAGTATTATTTAGGCACTAGAATGGTAATATATAAGTAAAAAAAAATATGAAAAATACTAAAGTTTCAAAATATTTTTTGTAGGTTTTTAGGAATCTGGTTTTTATTGCAACACTTGTATACTAGAAAAACAACCACTTGGGTACCAGACTTAGATTTCAATTGGGAGCTACAACGAAAATCCGTGGGGCAACAATTAAATCTTATTCAGACACTAGAATGGTAGTATTTACATAAAAAAAGACATGAAAAATCCTAAAGTTCTAAACTGACGTTTATAGATTTTTAGAAATCTGAGGTATAATATAAGACAGATTGGATAATATTAAGGTACCGGTAGCAGCTTCATCACAGTCTGAATTTTCTTTTTGTCTCATTTTTTTTCGTTTTGTATGGTTTTAGGTAAATTTACATGCTCTGGTGAGGATTTTTTCATACCCTCTTATGAAAATGGTTTTATGAAAGGCAAGACTCTTAGCACTCAGACAGGATCCAGAACAAAATCCAATATTCTTCAACACGAAGGCACAAGGTCAGGTGAAATTCGGTTAATAAAGTAGTTTGGCTCTATCAAAACTTAGTCTAAATGATAATTATTTGTTAGGCTCTTAACTGGCAACATCTCTTCATTTCATTTATGAGCTTAGTGTCAAATTTCACAAAGATACAACTAAGTTTCATCTCAACTTTCTAGCTTCACTTTTCCAAGAGATTTTGATAGACCTATCTAAGAAAAAAGCTGTATTTCAAGAAACAAACATTTTGTTAAAATATATATATATATATATATATATATATATATATATATATATATATATATATATATATATATATATATATATATATATATATATATATATATATATATATATATATATATATATATATATATATATATATATATATATATATATATATATATATATATATATATATATATATATATATATATATATATATATATAATAGAGGTTGACATATTCGTCACACACAAAACATTTTCGGACGAACTTCTGATTTTGAAGAATCTTCACAGTTCGGCATCTGTTTTCTGGTTGGCTTCTACTCTGGATTACGGTTGACAAATTTGTCTGTACGATTGTTTTATTTAATTAATTTCAAGAAATCTTTTAGTAACAGAATGTGTGCATAGTGATACGTAACACCATGTACATTTCATATTGGGAAGTGAATCCATTGGACTTTAGATAGCACATTTTATGTTTCACATGCATTTCGGTTGAGTGCATTTGCGTTTTATATATTGGCTTCCACTCTTCTCATATTAAATATCAGAGTCTTAAAACAAAGAAAAATAAAGTGAATAATGAAATAAATGAATGAAAATGGTGAAAAACTGAAAAAGAAATGAGTGAATAAAAGGAAATTGAAATAGAATAAGAACATACATTTGATATTTATTTAAAATTTGTGATAATCTTTTTTAGATTTCCTAAAATCAACATTCTAGATTTTAAAAAGCATTCAGATGTTCTTTCTGATCAAGTCTAGGGTGAAAGATTTCGAAATTCCTTACAACATTTAAAGTCGACTGCAGCTGTTAAACAGTCTGACAAAGAAACATAATCACTCACTAGGCATTGAAAAAAAAAAGACAAATTAAAGGTTGAATTAAGAAAAACATACAAATGTAGACAAGCTAAAATCGCACAACTTGCACATTCGCACAAAAAACTCTTTCTAGCTCATTAAAAATTAAATGGCAAATATTCCAGAGATTATTAAATAAAACGAAGATGGATTAAAAAACCTACCTTGGTTTGTCGATTGACATATATGGAACATCTTTCCCTTTTCCAACTAGAGACTGACGGTTTTCGACAATTCCCCAGGGAGCTATCCCAATACTAACGACCCTTCCAGGGCGGAGTCGGGGTGACCTCTCAGAGGACAGCGCATCACCAACGTGTCTGGTGACGCCTAAATTTTATAATGAAGTTAATAAAAATCAAAGATTTAAGTCTGCACATGCAGGCATTGAAAAATCCATACAAAAAAAAGATATAGAGCTATGAAAAAAGAAGAAAAAAACTATAAACAAAAAAGTTATTGTATGAAATAAGAAAATCTATATTCCTGGATTTGACTATTCTCATTAATGCACTTCAGCTCGAGATAAATAAGTAGGTATTATTTTTAATATATTCAAGGTATTATACTGAAAAAAGAATTAGAAAGGTATTTGGATCACTGATACGGCTATAGGGTATCTATCTATATAGCCTATGGGGTATAAAGGATATCTATCGTCATAATATAGATAGATAGGTTTGATGTAAAAATATACGAATATAGAAGTTCGTTACGTAAGTTAATTCGTAAGTTACGTCAGAAACAAAATGCCAAGAAAGCTATTTAGCCAAAAAAAAAGTAAAATTAATATAGAAATTTTGTCTTAATTATTCATGTACGGTGAGCCAAAATCAAAGCTGCATTAATTCAAAAACATTCAGAAATTAAATTAAAAAAACTAGCTTTTTTAACTGAAAGTAAGGAGCAACATTAAAACTTAAAACGAACAGAAATTATTCCGTATATGAAAGGGGCTGTCCCCTCCTCAACGCCTCGCTCTTTACGCTAAAGTTAGACTCTTTCTCACAACTCTATTTTTTAAAACAATAAAAAACTTTAGCGTAAAAAGCGAGGCGGTGAGGAGGGGACAGCCCGTTTCATATACGGAATAATTTATGTTCGTTTTAAATTTCAGTATTGCTCCTTACTTTCAGTAAAAAAAACTTCTTTTTTTTATTTAATTTTTCCTAATAGAATGTTCCATGGAAACGTATAAAAGAACTTTTCTTCCCCTTCATAACTAAAGCGTTAAATCCACTCTTTCCTTTCTTTTGTCATTTATAGTGTGAAGTTAATTTTATTAATTTTTAGAAATGCTATTTTTGCACACTATATCTTTTAATGATTGTTTATTTTAATATTATTAATTTTTTTATAAATTTGTTGTTTCTGTTATTTTCTAGCAGAAGGGATCTCGACTGGCGGATGTCCTGTCGGATCTGATTCTCTTACAGCTTGTGATTGTCTTCTGGGAAAAAAAACAACTATGTTATCTGGGCGACAAAAAAATCTACACAATCAGCACGATTTTGCTGAAGCCACCCCTTAATTAGGAATTTATATTTCAAAATAAACATCAATCTTTTTTCTTTTTCCATTTTTACAAAAAAAATGGTAAAATTCTACTTTAGCTACTTTTGGCTATCTTGGAAAGAGGTTTATCCTAAATACATAAAGCGGCTTTATAAATATTTTTAGAGTACCATCTATAGTTATTTTTATCAGCAAGGACATTAAATAAGTTAAATAGTTCAATAATTAGAAGGCCATCTATGCATACTTGCACCAAAACATGCAATCTGGGTAAGTGCTTTTATAGGATTCTATGCAGAAGATGATTGGTTGGAAAAAGCGAGAAGGATGGTAGGTTCAAGTGAGAGTATTTTTAATAGTTTAAATATTAAAAATAATTCGGGGATTTTGTCTTTAAGAAGTGGGAGGATATTAAAAATGCGGAACTATTGGGAAAGAGGGATAAGCATGGAGTGAGGGAAGCATAGGTTAGTGAGGAAAGCATTGGTGGAGCCTGTGCTAAAAAGAAGATGTTCGCGGAAGGGGTAGATTAAGGCAATTTCTGATTCGTTTGGAATATGAATCTAATGGTATGTGCCAGATCCGATCGTCTGACTCTCTTGATTTATATTCTAGGGTAAAAGAGACATGGAGAGAGAAGGTGTACTTTAGAGCTGAGTTGTCAAGTGATGATATTAAATGGGCGATTTCTTCAAGAAGTAATTCCATGCCACTTGGACAAATTTGCGGGAGGAAAAATTTGCAGCATTTTCTGGAGAATTGTGAAGGGTATAAGGAATTTGAGAAACGAAGCTCCTGGAGTGAATGAGGGGGAAGAGTTGTGAGTGGAAAAACTATGGGGAAGAGGTATAAACATCAACAACAAGAAGAACAATAGGGAATTCTTTTCGCAAGACAGTGGAATTTTATATTTGAATCGAAATTTCGACCCATGTCCAAGGGCCGTCCTCAGCAAAATATAAATATATAGAAAAGAGGCACAGTAACACACAACCATTAAAACTAAAATAATTTCTTTTTTTATTCAGAGGGTATAAGTATCAGAAGTCTGGTGATGTTTACATAAGTGCTTTTTTCCTTTTTCTTTATAAATTTTTTGTTTTTTTAATTGTTCAGCTGATTCTTTTAATTTTTTCTGTATGTTGTATTATTGTTTCCCTTTTTGTTAATATGGCCCTGCGGGGATTTTTATGTCTAATATACATATACATATTTCTACCTGGATCTTCCTGCAACTGCATGTAATACGCATCTGAGTGCCTACTGTCAACGTCAGTCAGTTTTCACAGACTCATTATATATTCCTGTCAGTAAGTAATAAATTACGATGGGGGGGGGGTCATGATAAATACAATGGCAAGAGGAGTTCCAAGAGCCCAACAAAACCCAGAAGAACAATGCAAAACTCAAAATGATGGATCCGGCTGAAAAACTACCCTTACCCTTGAAAAGCTAAGAATAAGCCAGCAGGTTAGGCTACGCGCACAAAGAATATTATAATGTTCGACTTAGCGTCTTGCTTTTCACTTTGCTTGATAATAAATCGTATTTAAAAATGACCGAAACAACTACCGGGCAAGAGAAATGCCGACACGTTAGCAGATCTAATTTCAGTGGATAGTTTGCTTCACTCTTTTTTTAATTCCTAAATTCAAACCGCTAGTACTTTACATCACTCGATTACAAGGTTTTACATGACAGTCAAATCTTATTTGAAGGAGTTACTTTTAGGGATAACGTCCCCAGGGAAAATTTTAGGGATACGTCAGGAAAACTAGAGAAACATCCCCCACAGAAACATTTAGGGATAACATCCCCAGGAAGATCATTCCAAATCAACGTCGATAACGTCCCCAGGAAGATCATTCCAAAGTGCAACGTCGAATGAAGCTGTCTTTCAAGTACTCTGTTCTGGGCACGTCAACCTCAAGTCAGTTGGGCCGAGCTGTGTGCCTTTGTGTCTCTCTTATCGGTTGAACAATGGGGGGGCACAATACAAGAAAGCTCTCGAGAAGGTGGTGAATCTAAGTACTTTTTAGAAAACAGCCATTGGCACTGTTTATCTTCGTTCTTATTCTTAATTATTTAATTTATTGTTATCTCGTGCGTTGAAGCTATTTGTGCACTTGAATTAATATAATTAGTACATTTAACACACAATAATTAACTATAATGGATGCTTCAATACCTGTATTTGTTCCTGATGTTAGCAACCAAGCGCCAGTCCTTTTTGCCGCTTTAAGCAAACCTTTCTTCAGAATACTATCCAACCTCGATGGTAATTCAAAATTGGCTTTTCCTCCATGAACAGATATCACTAATTTAGGAAGCTCAAGCATCCATCGCTTCAGCAGGAGCTGGAGTACAGCCTCAGGTCGAGTGTCATAAGATAGCCGAATATACTGTGCTTTTGATGGATGAGCGCCACCTTGGAATTCAATCACACCAAATGCATCTGTCGGACTAGTTAGGGTGTGTTTATCGGGACTCCATTCTTGGATCTGTTCAGTCACAGGGATTTTTCTGGTCTGGTGGACAAGAAAAATGTCGCCACAACCACATCTATGAATTAAAAAAACATGGGAAATATGTTGACAGAAAATGGAAGTTCGAGGAAGCAGGGTGGGGCAAAAATTACACTGGGACAGAAACGGGAAGTTGAAGAAGTCTTTTATAGCGCTCGAAAAGTGGGGATGGGATCCAAGACTTCGCTCGTTTTCTATCCCTTTTGCGCAATAACATTCCTACTGGATTCCGTTTTATTGGAAATTAAATTAAAAAAAACAAGTTTTTTTAACTGAAAGTAAGGAGCGACATTAAAACTTAAAACGAACAGAAATTATTCCGTATATGAAAGGGGCTGTCCCCTCCTCAACGCCTTGCTCTTTACGCTAAAGTTTTTTATTGTTTAAAAAAATAGAGTTGTGAGAAAGTCAAACTTTAGCGTAAAGAGCAAGGCGTTGAGGAGGGGACAGCCCCTTTCATATACGGAATAATTTCTGTTCGTTTTTAAGTTTTAATATCGTTCCTTACTTAAAGATAAAAAAACTTGTTTTTTTTATTTAATTTTTGAACGTTTTTGCATAAATGTAGGTTTTGATCTTGGCTCACAATACATGAATAATTAAAACAAAATTTTCAAATTAATTTACTTTTATTTGGTTAAATGGCTTTCTCAAAACTTGATTTATTTTATTTACGAACGTTTTTATTAGTAATAAATATACGTAACTTACGAATTAACTTACGTAACGAACTTCTATATTCATATATTTTTAATACGTATATTAGGGGTTCGCCCCTAGTCAATACCTTGCTCTTTAAGCGAAAGTTCGAATTTTGTTCCAATTCTTTAAAATTGACCGCTTAATCACAAAGGCCGTTAATTAGAATAAATAGCTCTTATGAAAGTACTAAAAAATCTCTGGCTTAAAGAGTTATGTATTGACTAGGGGGTAAGCCCAATCATTTATGTAATATTTTCTGTTCGTTTAAAGTTTTGATGTTGCTGCTGTTGCAGTTGAAAAACTTGTTTTTTTATGTTTAGTTTCTGATGTTTTTTTAAATAATGTTGGGAAGTCCGGCATCCCCTTCATAGCAATGTCCCTTCCTCCATGAAAACTTCCTTCATGGAAAGATCCTCCCACATAACCCCCGACCCCCCCCCCTATCAGGAAAAATCTCCCCTGAAAACGTCTGTACTGTATACTTCCCAATAACCAATACTATATGTTAACATTGGGTAAAGTTCATAACTTTCAGCCCTCCTCCCGGGAAATTCGGGGGATTAAGTCATCCTAAAAGACATACTTATAATATTTTCGAGCATGCTGAACAAAAAGGCTATCTCAAAATTTTGATCAGGTGACTTTGGGAAAAAATGAGCGCGGGATTTTTTTGGTCACCATTTTTTTGGTCACCTAAAAGGACACTAGAACTTTTAATTTCCATTCCAATGAGCCCTCCCACGATATTCTAGGACCACTGGGTCGATACGATCACCCCTGGGGAAAAAAAACAAATAAACACGCACCCGTGGTCTTTCTTCTGGCAAAAAAATGTAAAATTCCACATTTTTGTAGATAGGAGCTTAAAACCTCTACAGTAGGGTTCTCTGATACGCAGAATATGACGGTGTGATTTTCATTAAGGTTTTATAACTTTTAGGGGGTCTTTCCCCCTTTTTTCGAACATCAGCCAAATTTTCTCAGGCACGTAACTTTTGATGGGTAAGATTAAACTTGATGAAACTTATATATTTGAAATCAGCATTAAAATTCGATTCTTTTGATGTACCTATTTGTATCAAAATACCGTTTTCTAGAGTTTCGGTTACCCTTGAGCCGGGTCCCAATAAGCAATACTATATGTTAACATTGGGTAAAGTTCATAACTTTCAGCCCTCCCCCTGGGGGCTTTGAGGGATTAAGTCATCCTAAAAGACATAGTTATAATATTTTCGACCATGCTGAACAAAATGGCTATCTCATAAATTTTGATCGGGTGACTTTGGGAAAAAATGAGCGTGGGAGGGGGCCTAGTTGCCCTCCATTTTTTTGTTCACTTAAAATGGGCACTATAACTTTTAATTACGTTGCCATTGCCCCCTCCCACTTTTTTATAGGACCCATGGTGCCAAACCATCCCCCCTGTAAAAAATAAACACAAGACCCCCCTCAACGAACAAAAAACTAACCCCGTCCCCAGTTTCTATCTCCGGGCAAAAATGGATAAACCCACTTTCCTTCAGTTGGTTGCCTGATACCACTGCCGAAAGGGCATAGGATACGTTTTATATTAAGGTGTTGGTTTCATTAAGGTTCTATATCCTTTATGGGGTCTTTTCGCATTTTTTCGAAAATCAGCCAAATTTTCTCAGGCGCGTAACTTTTGACAGTTAGGACTAAACTTGATGAAACTTATATATTTGAAATCAGAATTAAAATCTAATTCTTTTGATGTATATATTGATATCAAATTTCTGTTTTTTAGGGTTTCGGTTACCATTGAGCCGGGTCACTCCTTACTTACAGTTCGTTACCACGAACTGTCTGATAGATTTAAAAAAGAATAGAGGGAAATGCAGGAGTATCTTTAAAATACTTTTTGCTCCACTTTTGTATAGCAGTGAAACATTTTTAGATTTTGTTATCTTCATTAGACGATTTTGAATTTTGAACACCGTACCCTTCTGCCCCCTTAAACATATGGTCTATTTACAAGAAGTAAACACATGGTCGAATGATGGGGTTTTAGGCTTACTATATAAGTAATGAAAAAAAAAGAACAAACAGGAAATGTACAATAACAAGACTTAATCATTGTCTTAACCCTTTATAGGGTTTTGTCTAAAGCCTATTGCACAGAGATAGATAGATACATAGATCGTGTATTTCAAAAGCCCATATACACACAAAATTTATAAAAAATAAAGAAATTACCAACAGAACAAATTACGAAACACATAGAAACATGACACAAAGCAAAAAATACCTAATGGTAATTAACCGAGAAAATAATTGTAGTTCTATATAATAAATAATAATTAATCGTATAAGCTTTTCCTTCTTTCTAAGCCTTTCTCTATTTACGTACCAATACGAAATATTGTGGTTGGATAACTACTCAGTGAAATACCAGAAAGCAGCAAAACAATCCCATGTGAGTATTTTACCCTTAAATCAGAGAGCACCGGGCACTTCCGGTGAAAATGGTCCACATCTTCGTCTTCATCTTTACAGAGGACACACATACCGACCTTCAGGATCAACTATCTTTTTGTCGATCACCTTTTGCCTGCTCTGGACTGGAAGGCAATTCGCCCTAAGCTGAATCCATCGAAATAAAATCATAGCCTTTAAATTGAATTTAAAATAAATTCCTCTCCAAAACTAGGTTTAGCCTGATTATAATGATTCAATATTGTAGAATTTAAAAAGAGCCCTTGCCAATACTGAATTTCTTGACCCTCTAAGATAAATCGTACCTGGCTTTCTAAATCTGTTGTAAATTACCGGAACCAAAACCACTATTCAATGAGTAAGACATTCCCACTCTTTCTGGCATTGACTTAATTTATGAAGGTCTCGAAGTTTTAAAGCCATAATTCAACATCTGATAATAAGCTGCTCTTACTAGTCTATCTTGATTACACCTAATGAGCTTCAACCAAAATCTAAGCATCAAAATAGACCTACGTAGTTTTAACGAAAAGAGGCCCATATCATCTTTCAAAATCTGTGAATGAGTTGTCTGATGTAACCCAAACAGTCTTTTATAATACTGGAGCTGGAGGGAATCCAACTTCTGTGCCACTTCTCCATCCCAAATCTCTGCTCCATATTCTATGACTGGTAAAATTTTTGTATTATATTCTCTTATGCATTTTTAGGTTTTTAAATCCCATTATCGTTGGATTTCTAAATATTCCAGACATGGCCACTTTGCCTCTATTAATTATTTCATCAACCTGACTTTAAACTTCCCTTTTCTGATAAAACAAATCCTAAATATTTTATTCTTTTACTTACATTCAGTTCCTTATTATTAAATTTAAATCTATAATTATCTTCACCACTTACTTTCCTTTTTTAAAAATAACAACTTCACTCTTTTCAACGTTCAGTCTTAATTTTTTCATCTACAAATATTCTTCTATGAGACTCAGAAGCGTCTGCAGATCTTGCGGTGTACTAGCCACCAAAGCAATATCATCTGCAAATAATAAAATTGATAGTTCATGGGTCCCTAGACTAACTTTCGGAGCCCATCTATCCTTTAGAAAATCAACAACATCATTTATAAAAATATTAAAGAATTTAGGAGAAAGAGGGCTGCCCTGTTTTACTCCTAGCTTAATATTAAAAAACCTGAAAGCCTGTTACCAACTAACACAATTCCACTCGCACAAACATACATACTCACTATCAACCTCACAAACAAATGAGGGAGGCCAATTCTAAACAAGGCATCCTTCAATAGCTCTCTGTCGACACTGTCGAACAACTTATGGAGGTCCAGCCTGGTATCTAATATTTTCTCCATTACCTTACTTAAAGCAGGGACACGCGCAATTAAACGATAATTCTTGTGCAACTTGGGGTTTCCTCTCTTAAAAAGCGGGATAAGCAATGATCTCTTCCAATCATTTGGCCATTGTCCTGACGTTAACACCTTATTACAAAAAAAAACAATTATCGACATAAAAATTTAAAGAAAATTCTTAACTAACGTTATTGGTCAACACCTGCAGTCGAACCTCCTGTTAAATTCTTGAATACAAACTTAATCTCATTATTATTTACTCCCCCTACTAAATCATAATCATGTTCCTTCATAGGATAAACAACCATCTCTGGGGTGTGTACTACCTCTTGTATTTCTGCACAATCACCTTCCAAGCTCTCTAGGTAATCAGGCCATGAATTGGCGTCTGGAGCAATCTGGCATATCCTTTTCCACTACCATTCCTTATATAACCCAAAATTTCTTAGAATTTGTATTTCTAAAATCATCTGCAATATCCAGTTTCTTCTTATTCTCAAACTCTTTTTTTTCCTTTTTATTAACCTTTTATAATCTCTTTTTTTATCTTTATATTCGGCTAATCTTAAACTTTGTTCTAAAGTGCTATCATATTATTTTAAACGACTCAATAAATATCTCAGCTTTTCTTTCCTTAACTTACGTTTCAAATTAAAATATCGCTCATTTTTTCTTTCTGTTTTTGTCAGGTTACACGATCCTGCACAACTGCAAATTATTTCATTTAAATCCATTATCATAACATGTATATCTTTTCCATCTTCTTCTAACACTTTCAACTTATTTGTTACATGCAACTTCATAAGCTCCCTTTTAAATGTTACAAAATCATTATCTGTTAAATCCTATCTAATTCGTTTTTCTAAGCCATCTGATCTAAGCTCCGCATTACATACATTTCTAACTCGCGGATCATCGTCCTGAAACTGCCCAGTCTTCACCTCAAGCTTGATAGCTCTAAGATGGGATCCAACTAAATCTAGCACATCCATATCAATCAATTCAGGTGCAAATAGCGTATTAATCAGCGCATAATCTACAACACTTGGAGTTGGGCCAGAGAGGCAAGTAAACTAGCCCAAACCCTTACCATTTCCATACCTTCCATTCGCAATCATCAGACCATGTTCCCCGCAAAGCGCCAGGAGCTTTCTTCCCCAAAAATTTATTTTTCTTTTTTCATCCTCATTACTTCACGGTGTTCTACAAAAACCGGGACCAAATCTCCTAAATCTGGGATTAATAAATCTGGAATCTCAACCTCAACACCGACATAAGCATTAAAATCACCCATCAAAACGTACTCCAAATCACTTCGACTTTCTTGTATTAGCGACAATTCATCATCTAAAATTTTCCAAGCATTTTATCGACTATACGAACTATTCTGTGGAGGGATATACACAACACCCCAAATTAATTTCTTCCCACATTTAAAACAAAAACACAGCCAAAGTAAGTTTTCACGTCTACTATTGACTCTTTCATAACCATCAATAGCTGATGATTTAATCAAAACCAAAATACCACCATAATGTCTATTATTTTTTGCTGGTTTACGCACCACCTGTTCAACCAAATACCATGGGAGAGGTGATATAGGAGAATAATCGTTCCATGTTTCAATAAACGAAACCACATCAAACGAAAGTAATTCATCATATAAATAAGGAAACTTATCACGTAGTCCTTGTATGTTCCATGACACTAAACTCAGTATATGGCCCTTTATTTCCTATGCGTCTACGCTTTCTGTCAGTGCGTTAATATCACAAGCCTCTTCTTGGAGTTTCTCGTTCCTAGCCTCTGTCGGGGAAAACGGAAAATGGTAATACTCGCGACTACGACTATTAATATCTGTTAACCTATTTCGTTGTCTATTATCAACAAAATAACGAGAAAATCCACTGCAAGGTCTTCTGTTAAATCCTTTTTTGGAGAATGATTTTTTCTGGGTGCCACGTTACGAGTCCCTGGTCGATGTAGGTCATTAGGGCTAATAACAGCGCTAGCAGGTCTTTTAGTTGCCAATACTGCCTGAGAAAAGGTTTTCGATAGTAGTAAGGCCATAGGGAATATGAATTACACAAGAATATACAGTGTAGTTTGACGAACACATTGCAAAAAGTGACCAATCCTTTTATATTATATACCTATTAAGTGAAAAAACACGTTTTGAAAATATAATTGTGATTGTATAACGCAACCAGACGGGTTTTTGAGACACTTTCATCATAAGGTGTTTTTTTTTATCTTGAACCATCATAACAGTTTATATAGCCAAATCGTATTCAAAATATTTTCTTGGAAAGAAATTTAAGTTATGTATTAATTTTGGGTATCTATGGATATTCATTGAGTTATACAATTAAGGAAGTTGCTAATTAAAGAATAGTAGGACATATGATGTTAAAAGCTAACTCAATTTGCAAAAAAAAGAATATAACATTCGCGAATTGGACTATACGAACGATATTAATTAAATAATAGGGAAAAAACAGAGCTAGATAGCATTTGCGAATTGGATCGTATGAAGGTGGAGAAAAAAGGGTTAAACTGATTATTGGAAAATTGCCTTTAGTCAAGACTAGTTTGTTAGGAATGTGTCGCTGCTAAAGCTAACTCAATTTGCGAAAAAAAGGATATAACATTCGCAAATTGAACTGTATCAACGATATTAATTGAATAATAGGGGAAAAAACAGAGCTAGATAACATTTGCGATTTGGATACAGCCAAATCGTATTCAAAATATTTTTTTGGAAAGAAATTTAAGTTTTGTATTAATTTTGGGTATCTACGGATATTCATTGAGTTATATAATTAAGGAAGTTTCTAATTAAAGAATAGTAGGCTAAACCCAGAATTGATTGATTGATTGGCATATGCTGTTAAAAGCTAACTCAATTTGCAAAAATAGCATATAACATTCGCGAATTGAACTGCATCAACGATATTAATTGAATAAAAGAAGAAAACAGAGCTAGATAACATTTGTGAATTGGAATCATATGAAGGTGGAGAAAAAGGGTTAAACTGATTAGCAGTTAATGTAACCCCGAAGGGCTTGTTAACTCAGGCAAATTGTTATAAATTTGAGACAACATCAATCCATGAAAATGGTTAATGATGATAGAATGACATTGTGATTTGACCTAGCTTTACCTCTCCGATGTGTTCTGTATAATACACAAGTGGTGTTTCAACAGTGTTGTCAATTTAAAATAAGGTCTAACGTAATAGTATACTAAAAAGTTGATACTAAGAGAAATGAAGATGGCAAGAAAATAATTTTAATAATGAAATTCAAAACAAACCTTAGAAATCCTAGCAAATCAAGTAGTAATGTGTATGTGAGTACGAACCATCAAGGATCATAAGCACCAACGACCCTAACCACCAGAGACCTCAACCCCCCAAAGGTCACCTATCCCCAAACTCGAAGGGCACCAACTCCCCTCCGACTTTTTGCCCCCCCCCCTCCACATATTTTTATATTTTTTTGCAGTTTTTTTAAACTTTTCTTTATTATTTTTTTAACATGTCATATTTTTTCAACTTTTTTTTACATCTCTCAGAATGACATATAATATACTTAAAACATAAAAAAAATCATATTTAATATTTTCCAAATTCAAAATGAGAATGATATATAAATGTTAGTCGCAAATTTTACTATTAGAAAAATATTGTTTGTAGTAGCACTTTTTTTTATTGGACTAAATTTTTTTTTGGACTTCGAAATTATTCAACTTTTTTTTTCACGTATCTTAAAATGACATGAAATATGCTTATGGCTCTAACAATTGTACTCTATGCTTGCTCAGAGACACGATCCGGCTTTCCCAATGCTACTCTATGTCCGTTTATCGACACTAACTAGTTTACTGGATGTATTAAATCAGTATTTTTTACACAGTGGAACAATAAACACAACTCATATCTCTAAGAAGTGAAGATGAAGCATTTTAAGAAAGTATGTTCACATGATAGTGTTATTGTAGCATTGAATGCTGACAAGGAGAAGTATTTAAACTATGAAATAAGCACAAGTGGTAGCACCATCGGAAACGTATGCGTGCATTGTCATGACAGTAAGGAATTAAAATTCTTTGGAGTATCAAAAAAATCCAACTCTTATGATGGTGGATATGCGAAACTGAGATTTCCGGAGATGATTTCACTCAAAGAGAATGCCAACATAAAAATAATAGTTGATGAAGAGGAGCATATTCTTGCTAGTGCTTGTTGTAACATGTTACCCACTGTTAAACCATATCGTCAGCTTTCGGGTACTAGTATTTGTATGAAAGCAAAGACGAAAAGAAATGCTAAATCTTGTACTAATATCATAAACCATATCTTGTCTACGCGCCGGAACTGTTACCTGTGTAAAAATAGTGTGATAATAGACAGTGAAGTTGCCAGAAAAATAAAAAGGGTATTGGCAGAAAATATCACTAAGGAATATAAAGATGAATCGATGAAAAACAAGGTACCAGCAAACGTAACTGCCATTGATCAAACAGTCAATGAACCAAATAATACCAAAGACGAAAAGCATATTTAGCCTGTCGATGACACACCTGTAAAAATTGTGTATGACTCAAAATGGAATAATGATTATTCTACTGATTACGAACTAAGAGAAGATAATAGCTATATTATCAAGAGAGAACATGGTGAACCATTTTATGGAACAGATTCAAAATTTCCAAAGTTGTTCATTGATATTAATAATGTATTTTAATACATTATTTATATAATGTATATTTTTATATTGTATATTATATTATATTATATAAATAATATATTTTTTGCATTAATATTCTACATGACATTATTTCATTAGAAGTATATTATACATTACATTGTTATGTTTTCATTATTTTCAGAGTAAGCCCGCATATCAAACGTTTGGAATGTCTATTAAAACATCGGAGATATAAGAAAAGGAATTTGTATGCATCATGTGTCTGATAAATTGGTTAACATAGAAAAATCTAAGTATAGGAATGAATAAATTCGCTATCAACATCTATTGACAGATACTTGGGATAGCTTTGACGGATTCTAAGCATTAGAGTGAATAAATTCTTTATCAATGTCTTTTGACACATACGTTTAAAACCCTGACATAATTTAAGCATCAAATTGAACAAATTCTGTATTAAAATTCTTTATCGATATCATTTGTCGGGTACGTCAGATAACATTGACAAAATCTATCTATTAGAATGAATAAATTCTTTATCATCAGCAGTTGTTGGATTTGTCATTATGAAAAAATTGTAAGTAAGTAACAAACTCTTTCTTGAATTCACCTCTTGGATACACAATACAGAAATTAAAAAAAAAATAATTATAATTTCCAGACTTCATTTGCATGCAATAGATACCGAGAGTTCTATGACTCCTCCCCACAATGAATTCTAGGGGTTTTATGACTCCTCTCCACGATGAATTCAGATGGCTTTAGGACTCATCTCCCTAGCCATAACTCGCCACTAGAATGGCGCACCACTCTAAGTGAACCTAGATCAACGCAACTTTTTGGATATATCTCTTACTATGACTATGCGTCTGAGCGAGAATTTGCCTATCTCAATGCCTGGCATTGTTGGTTTGTATGTCAGAATCCATTTATTTATATGTGTTTTTTTCTCTCTCACTTCCTCCGCTTATTTGTCTGGGCGGGTGTTTGTCTATCTCAATACCTGTCATTGTTGCTTTGTATGTCTGAATCTATATATTTGCATTTGTTTTTGTCTCTCTCACTCTCTGGGCCTATGTGTCTGGGCGGATGTTTGCTTATCTCAGTGTCTGTCTTTGTCGGTTTGTATGTGGGAATCCATTTATTTAATAGTGTTTTTGTCTCCCTCACTTCCTCTGCTTATGTGTCTGGGCGGGTGTTTGCCTATCTCAATGCCTGTCTCTGTCGGTTTGTATGACAGAATCAATATATTTGCATGTGTTTTTGTCTCTCTCCCTCTCCTAGCCTATGTGTCTGGGCGGATGTTTGCTTATCTCAGTGACTGTTTTTGTCAATTTGTATGTCAGAATCTATATATTCATATATGTTTTGGTCTCTTTCACTTCCTCTACTTATGTGTCTGGTCGAGTGTTTGCCTATCTCAATGCCTGTGATTGTTCCTTTGTATGCCTGAATCCATATATTTATATGTGTTTTTGTCTCTCTCACTCTCCTTGCCTATGTGTCTGGGCGAATGTTTGCCTATCTCAATGCCTGTGATTGTTGCTTTGTATGTCAGAATCCCTACATTTATATGTGTTTTTGTCTCTCTCACTTCCTCTGCTTATGTGTTTTGGCAGGTGTTTGATTATCTCAGTACCTGTCTCTGTCGGTTTGTATGCTTGAATCCTTACATTTATACGTGTTTTTGTCTCTCTCACTTCCTCTGCTTATGTGTCTGGGAGGATGTTTGCCTATCTCAATGCCTGTCTTTGTCGGTTTGTACGTCAGAATCCTTACATTTATATGTGTTTTTGTCTCCCTCACTTCCTCTGCTTATGTGTCTGGGCGGGTGTTTGCCTATCTCAATGTCTGTCTCTGTCGGTTTGTATGCCTGAATCCATATATATTTATGTTTTTGTATGCCTGTGGGATTCAAGAAAGAATTTGCTACTTACTTACAATTTTTTCATAATTTCTTGAACTGAATTTCTGCATTGTGTATCCAAGTGGTGAGTTCAAGAAAGAAATTGTTACTTACAATTTCTTCATAATTTGATGAAATGAATAGAACTATTCTAAAGAATAAAGACGGATTAAGCTTAAATATATTTATTGCTTAAACACAATAATAGATTTATTTAGAAAAAATAGACAGTTACATGAAAATAGTACTTGAAGTTCACCGTATCTTATGCATTTATTGCGATCAGGTATTTCCTTAGGTATCCACTGCACAAAGAACTTAACCTCGTCTTAAGGATGGTGATAACCCCCTTCAAATTTAGGACACAAATTCTTCTAGATTAAAAAGTGGAATCCTAGGGTCACCTTTTGAATTAAAAATTTATCTGTAGGTACATTACCCTTTACATAGAGCGCTTCAACTCCGAATAAGCTGAATATTTCACTGACTTCCTTCTGAACGTTTTTCAGTTCCTAACCACTCTTATTAAGTGCTGTAATCACTCTATCGCAGAATCCCTGCTAACTTGTGTGATATGATGTTGTACTCCACAAGTTTTTATTGTGCTCAAAAATATTATAGTTCACTATCCAATGATAAAAGTTAATTTCTTCGAATTCCATAGACAAAAATAAAAAAGCACATTCAAATATAACACCACAAGATGATTTTTTTAAACCGATAAGTTCTGTGTCATATACTTCTATCACCTTGGAAGCTATTAATGTAGTTGTTACGTAGAGAAGTACTTCATCAAGCTTTTATACCTTCGCTCAAAATTGAATGGAGTTATGGCTAGGGGGATGAGTCCTAATGCCATCTGAATTCATTGTGGAGAGGAGTCATAAAACCCTTAGAATTCATTGTGGAGAGGACTCATAGAACTCTCGGTATATATTGCATACAAATGAAGTCTGGAAATTATAATTATTTTTTTTAATTTCTGTATTGTGTATGCAAGAGGTGAAAAGAATTTATTCATTCTAATAGATAGATTTTGTCAATGTTATCTGATGTACCTGACAAATGATATCGATAAAGAATTTTAATAAAGAATTTATTCACTCTAATACTTAGATTCCGTCAAAGCTATCCCAAGTATCTGTCAATAGATGCTGATAGAGATTTTATTCATTCTTATGCTTAGATTTTATCTATGTTAACCTATCTTTCCGACACATGATGTGTGCTAATTCCTTTTCTTATATCTCTGATGTTTTAATAGACATTCCAAACGTTTGATATCCTGGCTTACTTTAAAAATAATGAAAATATAACAATGTAATAAATAACATATTTCTAATGAAATAATATCATGTAGAATATTAATACAAAAAATATATTATTATTATACATTACTAATATCAATGAACAACTTTGGACATTTTGAATTTGTTCCATAAAATGGTTCACCATGTTCTCTCTTGATACTATAGCTCTTGTCTTCTCTTAGTTCATAATCAGTAGAATAATCATTATTCCATTTTGAGTCATAAAGAACTTTTATAGGTGTGTCATCGACAGGCTCAATATGCTTTTCGTCTTTGGTATTATTTGGTTCATTGACTGTTTGATCAATGGTAATAACTTTTGCTGGTACTTTGTTATTCATCGATTCGTCTTTATATTCATTAGTGATATTTTCTGCCAAGACCCTTTTTATTTTTCTGGCAATTTCCCTGTCTATTGTCACACTATTTTTACACAGGTAACAGTTTCGGCACGTAGACATGATATGGTTTATGATATCAGTAGAAGAGTAAGCCTTTCTTTTCGTCTTTGCTTTCATTCGAATACTAGTACCCAAAAGCTGATGATATGGTTTAACACTGGGTAACATGTTACAACAAGCACTAGCAAGAAGATGCCCTTCTTCATCAACTATTTTTTTATGTTGGCATTCTCTTTGAGTGCAATCATCTCCGGAGATCTCAATCTCGCATATCCACCATCATAAGAGTTGAATTTTTTTTGTACTCCAAAAAAATTTAATTCCTTACTGTCATGACAATGCACGCATACGTTTCCGATGGTGCTGCCACTTGTACTTATTTCATAGTTTAAATACTTCTCCTTGTCAGCATTCAATGCTACAATAACACTATCATGTGAACATACTTTCTTAAAATGCTTCATCTTCACTTCTTAGAGATATGAGTTGTGTTTATTGTTCCACTGTGTAAAAAATACTGATTTAATACATCCAGTAAACTAGGTAGTGTCGATAAACGGACATAGAGTGCCATTAGGAAAGCCTCATCGTGTCTCTGAGCAAGCATAGAGTACAATTGTTAGAGCCTTAAGCATATTTCATGTCATTTTAAGATACGTGAAAAAAAAGTTGAATAATTTCGAAGTCCAAAAAAAATTTTTCCAATAAAAAAAGTGCTACTACAAACAATATTTTTCTCATAGTAAAAGTTGCGACTAACATTTCTGTATCACTCTCATTTTGAATTTGAAAAATATTAAATGTGATTTTTTTATCTTTTAAGTATGTTACATGTCATTCTAAGAGATGTAAAAAAAGTTGAAAAAATATATGTTAAAAAAATAATAAAAAAAGTTTAAAAAAACTTCAAAAAAACTATAAAAAAAGGGTGGGGGGCAAAAAGTCAGAGGGGAGGTGGCGCCCTTCAAGTTTGGGGATAGGTGACCTTTGGGGGGTTGAGGTATCTGGTGGTTAGGGTCGTTGGTGCTTATGATCCTTGATGGTTCGCACTCACATACACCTTACTACTTGATTTGCAAGGATGTCTAAGGTTTGTTCTGAATTTCATTATTAAAATTCTTTTCTTGCCATCTAGATCTCTCTTAGTATCAACTTTTTAGTATACTATAACGTTGGACCCTATCTTAAATTGACAACACTGTTCAAACACCACTTGTGTATTATACAGAACATATCGGAGAGGTAAAGCTAGGTCAACTCACAATGTCATTCTATCATAATTAATCAATTTCATAGATTGATGTTGTCTCAATCAAATTTATAACAAATTGCCTGAGTTAACAAGCCCTTTGGGGTTACCTTAACTGCTAATCAGTTTAACCCATTTTTCTCCACCTTCATATGATTCCAATTCGCAAATGTTATCTAGCTCTGTTTTTTCCCTATTATTCAATTAAAATCGTTGATACAGTTCAATTCGCGAATGTTATATTTTTTTGCAAATTGAGTTAGCTTTTAACAGCATATGTCAATCAATCAATCAATTCTGGGTTTAGCCTACTATTCTTTAATTAGCAACTTCCTTAATTATATAACTCAATGAATATCCATAGATACCCAAAATTAATACAAAACTTAAATTTCTTTCCAAGAAAATATTTTGAATACGATTTGGCTCTATCCAATTCGCAAATGTTATCTAGCTCTGTTTTTTCCCCTATTATTCAATTAATATCGTTGATACAGTTCAATTCGCGAATGTTATATCTTTTTTTTTGCAATTAGAGTTAGCTTTAGTAGCGACACATTCCTAACAAACTAGTCTTGACTAAAGGCGATTGTTCAATAATCAGTTTAACTCTTTTTTCTCCACCTTCATATGATCCAATTCGCAAATACTATCTAGCTCTGTTTTTCCCTATTATTCAATTAATATCGTTCGTATAGTCCAATTTGCGAATGTTATATACTTTTTTTTGCAAATTGAGTTAGCTTTTAACATCATATGTCCTACTATTCTTTAATTAGCAACTTCCTTAATTATATAACTCAATGAATATCCATAGATACCCAAAATTAATACATAACTTAAATTTCTTTCCAAGAAAATAATTTGAATACGATTTGGCTATATAAACTGTTATGATGGTTCAATATAACAAAAAACACCTTATGATGAAAGTCTCTCAAAAACCCGTCTGGTTGCGTTTTACAATCACAATTATACTCTCAAAACGTGTTTGTTCACTTTATAGGTATATAATATAAAAGGATTGGTCGCTTTTTCCAATGTGTTCGTCAAACTACACTGTATATTCTTGTGTAATTCACATTCCCTATGGCCTTACTACTGTCGATGGTATCACTGTCTCAGCATCACTATCACTGGCATCACTATCTAGCCCGACCGGGATCATTTGGGAGCCTAGTACTAAGAGGTGTGCCAAGATTTTTAACTGGGATCAAGTTACTCTAAACCTCAATCACAGCCTTTCCATCGTACCTGAATATTCGGCCTTGGATAAACAGCTTGTCACCTCGTAACTTTGCATCACGGCCGTCGTTCTGTGCAAGATTCATAATTTCCTTTAAATGTTTACGGGCCTTCCTTTGTTTAGCCTTGTAATCTGGGGCCATCGATAGACCTATCCTTATCAATAAGCAAATAATCTATCAAGCGTGAAACTACCACAAATCAGCATCGATAAATAAATGAAACCCAAAACGAACAGAAATAATAGTAATTAACCGAGTTAAACTCAAACGAGCAGAAATTAACATAAATTTGGCGCAAAACCCCTATGCCTTCCCAAGGCCAGAACAAAATTTGCAATTTACTGAAAAAAAATATAAATGTTTTTACTTTATATAACTTTAATAAATCAAATAATGTTAACATTTTGATTACTAAATATCAGTATATGTATATTAAACTGATAATGCACATTCATTTGTAATTTTTCAGTAAAGTGCAAATTTTGTTCTGGCCTTGGGAAGGCATAAGGGTTTTCACATTTTCCCGCTTCTTTTTAATTTCTTCATTTGTCTTAGCATTGCTAGATAGATGTCAACTAATACTATTTATCTGTACTTGTAAGGCAGCAATGCTACCCGAAAGTCCTGGAATTGCATTAACTTTCTGCGAAAGCGCTGGTAATAAATCCAATTTGAAATTAATCCCTCGCAAAAACTGGGCATTTTGCATTTTCTCGACCTCTAGTGTTTGGTTTGTTATTTTCACACTTTGGATCCTACCGATGTACAAATGTAGTCCTCAATTTAATCTATTATCGTTACCAAGCAATAAGTTATTTTTCTTGTCTTCAATCACAATTTTGGCACAAAGCCACACACAGGTAAAAATTGGTTACACAAGCTGTCCAGATTTAATCCTGTATTTTATCCGATTGAATTGCTCTTAACTCTCTGAACCCTGAATCAATACAGAGTGTAACCAGGATTTGAGGATGTACAAACATTCAAGGTTGGGTTTCAAACCAGGCATCCCCCCTCCGACTTCTTTGTTTGATGCTAAAATCTTATTGGGTTATTATCTCCGCTCTAACATTGCATTATGCAGACACATCAAATTTCTCGACTGACTTTGAACCCCTCCAAGGATCACGCTACCTAAATTGGCTTAAGCTATTTCTAAATATATTTTATTTGGGCCTTTCTATAGACGTAGAAATTTTTATTTTAAAACACCATGGCATTTATTATAAGCAGGCCAGAATTAGGATCAGATGTTCCAAGGTTTGCACTTGCCAGGGTACCAATTGAAGGGGGAGAATGGCCCTTGGGGTTTGAAAAATACATTCAGCTTTATATCTTTGTTTAAAAAACTCAATTTTGAAAAAGTGCAGAAAGTTTTTTTGTGTGAATCAGGGTATGAGGGATATTCATTTTCTTGGGGGGGGAGGGATATGCCGGACACCATTTTTCGCCTATAATTTCCTTCAGCGAGTATAGCTTGGTGCCCTGGTACTATTTGATCGCGCTAGGTAAAGCTATATTGCATTGTTTTTAGTTTCTTTTTTTTTTCAGAGACAAATCTGAGTTTTCTGTCATCAATTTATTAAACTATTTGGTATTACTTTCCAAATTGTTTTTGGCCAATTTCATCAAACTGAGTGCAATAGAACTAGCAGGAAATATCTAGTACAGCACTTTGGAGCATCATATTGCATTAATAAAACATTTTATTAGACGCCAAGAAAGAAGAATATGATACCTTTAATGCCACATTTATTTTAAAGAGACAGATAAATAATTTTTAATGCAATCAAAACGAATTTCATCGTAATACTGGAATATAAATTATTATTATTATCTATAAGTATAGATACACGTATCTATATACATAATTATACATTATTATTATACATTATATAAATATAAATATTATATTATTATATATTATACAAATAAGCGATTACATAGCTTAAGAATTAAAATTAAATTAATAAATAGAAGACAAAAGGGCATTGGCAGTATGAGTTAGTTCAGATTTGGTAAAGAGTGATGCGTCCCTCATACATAATTAGCTGACCTACTCATATATAACTGATGGTCACATATAATCAAAAACAGCTTATATGATTGCAAATTAGAAGTTTCAATGCCGTTTTCAAGGATTGAAACTAATTGAACGCCAGCGTGACATCCCTAAATTGTCCTGTGCCCCTTCCTCTCCTCCCAAGCCGTACCAAAAATGTCATAAGATCCAAAATGTAAGGTACAATTAAACTTCAACTTGCCAAAAGGTCCAAAAGCATCTTGGGGGGCATCATGATAAATGCAGCCCCAGTGGTAAGACCAAAAAGTATGTAAATAGCCATACATAAAATGGATACTTTATGGATGTATTTTAATACTCAAGATAAATATTCTGAAACGCTTTTATATTAAGAAGAATTAAAAGCAAAACTAATCATTTTTTCTTGCTACCCAGAAAAAATAAAATATTCCATTGATTAAAAATATCAGTTTGAGATGGCTATGACATATTTAGAAACTAGCGACTTTTTAACCGACTTTTTAATGTCATTAAACAGTTCGTGGTAATAAACTGTAAGTAAGGAGCAAATCGGCCCAATAGTAACAGGAACTCTAAAAAAATGAATTTCGCTAACAATTAATACGTCTAAATAATTGGCTTTTTATGCAGAATCCAAATAAATAAAGTTTATTAAGTTTAATGTTACCCATCAAAAGTTAGGAGCCTTAGAAAATATGCCTGATCGTCAACAAGTGGGGGAAACATCCCAAAAAGTAAACGATCTTAATGAAAATCCCATCACTAGATTCAGCGTATCAGAAGAGCTCAAATGTAGATGTTGCTAACTCCTATCTTCAGATATGTGGGATTTTGCATTATTTTTTTTTTTTTTTTTTTTGCTAGAAAAAAGAACCCGGAAGCGTTTTTTTTTACCCAAGGGTAATCGTGTCAAACCAGTGGTCCTAGAAGATCAGGAGAGGGCTCATTCACCCGGAGCTTAAAATTTCTAGTTCCCCTTTTCAGAGCTCAAAAAGATTGTGCGAGGAAAAGTGGCGGTTTCTGCCATTTTGTGGCACCAAACTATGATTTTGTCCCAAAGAGGGCCAAGTTGCCATGGATTGATAATTTTGAGATAGTCAATCGAGTTATAAGCATCAAAAAAGCATTTATTGAGCTTCCTAGTAGCAGAAGAAGTAATACCGTATGGTGACGCAATCGTTTCTGAAAAGTCACGTATACAAGATAAATAATCAATAGCCTATAGACATTTATCTTAATGCTCGATTTAATTAAGTTGATTTTTTTCATTTTAAATGTAGGGAGAATTTTCCACGCAGGAATTGTCCATGAGAAAGTTCCCAGGGGAAGGGGATTTCCAGAGTTTTCCCGGAATTTGTATATTTCCCGGACAATTCCAGGGAGGATTTGTCCGGGCGAAATTCCGAAGGGGGATTTTTGCCAAGGAGGTGGGCAATTTCCTGCAGAGAGAATTTTACACGGGACGGAGTTTTCCGGAATTCACATACAGAATTATTTTTATTTGTCTTACTTTCTCTTTGGCTGCTCAATTATATACATAGAAGAATTGTCCAGGGGAGTTGTCTGGATGAATTTTTTTGGGGGGAATTTTCAACGGAGAGGGGACTTTCGGTGGAGAGGAATTTCCCGTGCGTGAGGGTGATTTTAAAAACAAGATTTTCCAAATGAAAGTAAGGAGCAACATTAAAACTTAAAACAAACAGAAATTATTTCGTATTTGAGGGGGGCTGCCCCCTCCTAAACTCCTCGCTCATTAGGCAAAAGTTCTTTAGGGCTCTAAAGAAGCTTCAACAGCCCTTGCGGTTGAGCACTCGCTCTTAAAGAATTGAGACAAAAGTAAAACTTTAGCGTTCAGAGCGAGCGGTTGCTCTTAAAGAATTGAGACAAAAGTAAAACTTTAGCGTTCAGAGCGAGCGGTTGAGGAGGGGGTACCCCCCCTCAAATACGAAATAATTTCTGTTCATTTTAAGTTTTAATGTTGCTCCTTACTTTCATTTGAAAAAAGTTTTTTTTCAGTTTAATTAGTAGACTGAATAACTTTTTTTGTTATGAGTATGTCATTTAACGACATTCTTATGTCATCAGCATCATAAGTAATGAAACGACTTTTTATGTCATTAGTGCGCCACGCTGTCACTGTCAGACTTTAAAAAGAAACTTCTCCCATGTTAGTTTATTGGGACTTTTTAGTGCATTGAGAAATTAAAGTATTTTTTTTACTTCTTTTTTTCATGTTTTTATATTATTCTTTTTAGTCTAAAATAAATTTCATAGTCAATTTTCACCCTTCCTACTAACAATTCTCAGTGTCATTTCCTGTCAGCGGATATTTGATCTTTGAAGATTCTACATTGGAACTGAAAGCACAAAGTTAAATTAAAGCGTTTGAAAATGGAAAGCACCTTACACCTCATGGAAATCCTGGTCATTCAATGATTTGCAATGTCACTCCTCCAAGAATATCCCCTCCTCACCTCACGCCCCCATAAAGGCTAGAATGTCTTTGGTTTTATTGAAAACAGCATACTTTTTATCAATGTTTTTTTTTTATCACATTATTTTAGAAAATGAAATAGCCTACTAATCAAGTCTCCAGGAAGCGACACTCACAAAACAACATATAATTCCTTAAACAAATAAATTTGTGACAACAAATTTAATTTTACTATTTTAAAAGGATTCATATTTCGTCACTAATTTTTCCCTTTAATTATATTTCATTCAAAGTATAGAGCATAATAGCTTAATAAAACTTCTTAAACATCAACTGGCAATTTTTGAAGCATTTTGTTTGGTTTTCAATGCGTCTGTAACTGCCAGTTTCCAGATATATGACCTTTGACCCGTTATACATCCACACTCCAAAACTATTATACCATAATGCAAAAATACCCTCCCAAATATAAACAATAAACGAAGAGGATTTTAAACAGCTCCCAAAAATAGTAATATTAATGTTACTAATATTAATAATGAAAAATATTATAAATAAAAAAACTTTCTATTACCGATTTGGATCTTTTGCAGAAGGAATAAATAGCTGGCATTCTCTTCTGAAAAATACGGCTTCTAACGACTTGAGGCTGACGTCAACCGGAAAAATATATATCAATAAATTAATAATTATGGATATACCTAAGAGCTCGGTCAAGAGGGGGAGGTGGAGGTCATATGCTATTCTAGCCACCAGCACGACTTTGTATACAACAAATTGCTGACCGATTGATTTGGGATTTGGAAAAATTTCTACAGACTATACGGTATAATTATTTAAAATATTATGTTATAATATTCTACTGTCTTGGTTGGGGCGAATTTCCGCTCTTTTGAGATCTTTACACCAATAGGCAAAAAATCTCATTTAAAACAGTCACACTTATTCCAATAACATATAAAAACAATCACACTCTGTTAGAGACAAACATTTTGTTGTAACAAGCGATTCGTAAGGTGCAACTTATACTATTAGTAGCCAAGTATTATAAAAAAATTAAATAGCAACATCTACATAAAAAGAATTTGCTTTTGTGTTAATCCTTAAAATCCAAAAAGTGTTAAGTTTGAACATACCATCAATAAGTTATTAGTAAAAGGACATTCAAATAATGTTAGAATAAGGAGGAAGACAGCCCCAAAATAGGGTTCGGCAATTTCGAAGAAATACTACCGAAATCAGCATATTTGAGAACCTTATACTGGAGATTTCACAGAAAAAAAGGGGTTACTTTTTTGCATTGAACCTGATTCTTGCATTGAACCTGTGATCATAAAATATCAGGGGACGATATTATTTTAAAGTTCTAGTGCTATATTAACGATTGATGGCATCGCAACAAAGTTCCAGTCTTGACCAATTTATCCTGAAAAAAAAAACAATCTTGACCCAAAATTGGCGAAACTACTTTTGAGAGAAACTCCTAAAACAATTAATCGGTCATGAACTATCATAAGGATTCTTAATTAGCCTTCCAGATAGAAGCGATACTGGCATGCAGTGACTTTTTTCCCCTAAACATGAACGAAGTCTACAAAAATAAACTGTTATTACAAATCGCTTATGCAGGAGGCTGTGTATTTTCAGCAACACGCTGCCAAAATTGGACGGACTGAACGTAGAAGGAACTGCACTGGGGCAACATTGACATCCTTCACATTATGCTCCTGAGAGTATTAGGTCTTGCCTAATACCTACCCGCAAATAAGGACCTACAAATACTAATTCAGTTACCGCCCAGCAACTGGCTGTCGTGCCCGTGGGGTGGGGTATTTTACAGGATGCGCTGCCAAGATTGGATGACTGACAGTAGACAGCATTATACTAAATGACAAAGGAATTCCTGATACTAATAAGCATTGGCTGGAAAATCGAAAGGGAGACTGAGGTACCGTCCAGTAGGCTCCATTGAAGCTCTCCCCAATATTAACCCCTGGTAAGTATCATATTGACTCTCTACTATAGACAAGATGCTATAAACTGGATGGTATGTAGGAAAATATTCATGGAAAAAAGAAAATTGTAAGTCAATGAAAGATTTTGATATCATAGACACTCCATCAAACAGTTCGTGGTAACGAACTGTAAGTAAGGAGCGACCCGGCTCAATGGTAACCGAAACTCTAGAAAACGGGTTTTTGATACCAATAGATATATCAAAAGAATCAGATTTCAATGCTGATTTCAAATATATAACTTTCATCAAGTTTAGTGGTACCCATCCAAAGTTACGCGCCTGAGAAAATTTGGCTGATTTTCAAAAAAAAGGGGAAGGACCCCCTAAAAGCTATAGAACCTTAATGAAAATCACACCATCATATTCAGCGTATCAGAGAACCCTACTGTAGAGGTTTCAAGCTCCTATCTACAAATATGTGGAATTTTGCATTTTTTGCCAGAAGAAAGATCACGGATGCGTGTTTATTTGTTTGTTTGTTTGTTTGTTTGTTGGTTTGTTTGTTTTTTTTTCCCATGGGGGATCGTATCGACCTAGTGGTCCTAGAATATCGTGGGAGGGCTCATTGGAACGGAAATTAAAAGTTCTAGTGCCCTTTTTAAGTGACCAAAAAAAATGGAGGGCAACTAGGCCCCCTCCCACGCTTATTTTTTTACCAAAGTCACCCGATCAAAATTTTGAGATAGCCATTTTGTTCAGCATGGTCGAAAATATGATAAATATGTCTTTTGGGATGACTTAATCCCCCGAAGTACCCAGAGGGAGGGCTAAAAGATATGAACTTTACCCAATGTTAACATATAGTATTGGTTATTCGGAAGTATACAGAAGTTTTCAGGAGGTTTTTTTCTGCTAGAGGGAGGGAAGGGTGGGTCAGGGGTTATGTTTGTGGATCTGTTCATGAAGGAATTTTTCTTGGGGGAAGGGAAATCGCCATGAAGGGGGCGCCGGACTTGCCAGCATTATTTATTGGTTATTGGGAAGTATACAACCATTTTCAGGAAGGATTTTTTCTGGAGGGGGGGGGCTAGAGGAGGGAGTGAATCTGGAGAATAGTTCCGTGCAGGATGTTCCTTTGGGGTAAGGGACATTTCTATGAAGGGGGTGCCGGATTTCCAAGCATTATTTAAAAAAACGATCAGAAATTAAATAAAAAAAAAAACCAAGTTTTTTCAACTGAAATGTAAGAAGGAATATTAGAACTTAAAACGAACAGAAATTATAACGTATATGAGGGGGTTCTCCCCCAAGTCAATAACTCGCTCTTTACGCTACAGTTTTTTTTTAGTGCTTTCAAAAGATCGCTATATTCTAATTAACCGTCCTTTGTGTTTCAGGGGTTTTTTAATCAATTTTTTTTTTAACTTTTAACGTACTGTGAGTGGTATTTACTAAGGGGAGAACCCCCTCATATACGTAATAACATATAAGTAATAAAAAAAAACAATAAAAAAACAAGCGATACGGCTCAATAGTAGTCGAAACTTTTAAAAACGGAATTTTGATGTCAATAAATGTATCAAAAGAATGTGTTTATAATGCTGATTCTAAATATATAAATTTTATTAAGTTTAGTATTACTCATCAAAGGCTACAAGCCTGAGGAAATTTACTCGATTTTTTAAAGAGGGGGAAACATCCCCTACAAGTGAAAGAATTTTAATGAAAATCACAACGTCAGATTCAGCGTATCAGAAAACCCTATTACATAGGTTTCAAGCTCATATCTGCAAAAATCTGCAACTTTGAATTTTTGCCAGAAGAAAAATATACGAATATAGAAGTTAGTTACGTAAGTTAATTTGTAAAGACATTCATTTAGCAAAAGAAAAGTAAAATTTTTATGCAAATAAAAGCTGCATTAACTAAAAAACGATCAGAAATTAAATAAAAAAACAAGTTTTTTAAACTGAAAGTAAGGTGCGACATTGAAACTTAAAACGAACAGAAATTATTCCGTATATGAAAGGGGCTGTCCCCTCCTCAACGCCTCGCTCTTTATTCCGTATATGAAATGGGCTGTCCCCTCCTCAACGCCTAGCTCTTTACGCTAAAGTTTTTTATTGTTTTAAAAAATAAAGTTGTGAGACAGAGTCAAACTTTAGCGTAAAGAGCGAGGCGTTGAGGAGGGGACAGCCCATTTCATATACGGAATAAAGAGCGAGGCGTTGAGGAGGGGACAGCCCCTTTCATATACGGAATAATTTCTGTTCGTTTTAAGTTTCAATGTCGCACCTTACTTTCAGTTTAAAAAACTTGTTTTTTTATTTAATCCCCAGAAGACATGACACTGAACCATTAATTGCTGCTTAGCATCTAAGTCAATGGTTACTGAATGTACATCTTCACAAACCCCCTCCCCCCTGGTGATGGGACTGTAGAGACCCACAAGGAGCCGAAAAGGCTTTCAAAATCATACCGGGGCAGCAATGCCCCAGGACATAAGAAGCACCAACCATGGCAAAAGAAGACTCCTTGCGAAGCAGTCCAGTGTGGAAGAAAAAAGTTCTCTTTCTAGTACCAGTTCTGTGGATTAAGCACTGCTTGCTGCTGACGGGTGACAAGTGGTGGATGGAACTCTCCTCTGTTTAGAGAGATTAATTAAAAAAAAACTTTCCGAAAAATAAGTTTTTAAAAGAAAAGTAAAGGCTATTTTAAAATAGCTCAGCAGATACAAATACCTTTTAAAATTCAAACTCAAAACGACCAGAAATTACTGCTAAACAATAAATGAAACCCAAAACGAACAGAAATTAAATAAACAATCACAGCAAAAACATACAGCAAGTAATAATATAAATGAATAAATAGATCTTAAAGCGACAAATGCTTAGATTGAATTTTAATATCAAGCTTAAAACAAAAAAAAAATATTTTCCTATTGAAGTACAAATGAAACTTAAAACGAACAGAAATTAAATAAACAATCAATGCAAACAAACATGCAACAAACTGAAAACCAATTTTGTGACAAATATTTTCTTTTGTACTTAATATTGAAAATAAACCTTAAAATTATAGTAACATTTTGAACTGATAAGCTTTCAGCAATTAATATCATTTTACATCAAATATTAAGTTTAATTTACTAGCTCTTTTTAAAGTTGTTAAAGACGAATATAGTTTCTCTACAAACAAATGTTTGGATATTGCCTCCTTTCCTAACTGTAAATAAAAACCAAAAGCCTACTGCGTCATTGGCGCTTAACTAAAAACGGATTATATTACAAATATTTTCTTTTCCAGTTCTTACAGTATTGAAAATAAAAATATAATTACAGCGAAATAATTTCTTGGACTGATGGATCTTTAAATAATTAATATTATTATACATCAAATATTCAATTTGATGTTGTTTATACTTTCCAAGACTGTTAAAGACGCATATAGTTTTCAGTAAAGCGCCAATGACGCAGTTGGTTTTAGACTTTTACAGTGAGAGAAGGTCATACCCGAACTCTTGTTTGTGGTGATTTTTGTTCGTTTCAAGCTTGATGTGCATATTCAATTTAAGTTTCACTCGTTTTAAGATTCAGTTACTAATTTACAGTAATATCTATTGTATGTTTGTTTGCATTGATTGTTTATTTAATTTCTGTTTGTTTAAGTTTCATTTATGCTTCAATGGGAATTTTTTTTTTTCGTTTTAAGCTTGATATCCATATTCAATCTAAGCATTACTCGCTTTAAGATCTATTTATTTATTTATATTATTACTTGTTGTATGTTTTGCTATGATTGTTTATTAATTTTCTGTTCGTTTTGAGTTTCATTTATTCTTTAATTGTTTCTTTTCTGGTCGTTTTGAGTTTGAATTTTAAAAGGTATTTGTATCTGCTGAGCTTAAGTTTAAAATGGCTTTTACTTTTCTTTGAAAACCATATTTTTCGGAAAGTTTTTTTTAATTAATTTTTTTTCGTTTTTGATTGCAAAAAATTTTAAGTTTTTAAAAATTTATCATTTCAAAATCAAACTTAAAAAAAAAATTCAAATATCCATCAAAGTAACAAAACTGATATCAAAACTGGTAACAAAACTGATTTTTCACTTAAAGTGAAAAAATTGGTTTGTGTCAACCTCGGAGTTTTTATTATCTGATGTTTGAACCATTTTTAACAAAATTGCTATCTCAAAATTTTTATCGGATGGGTTTGGGGAAAAAGGGGGTGGGGAGACTAGATTAAGCTTCGGTATCTTTTTGAATCTTTAAAAGTGAACTAGAACTTTCTATTTTCAATCAAATGGGCCTTCTCTGAAGTCTATACGATTATCACTTCTATAAGAACCATATATATCCCCAGAGTATAACTTACAACGCCTATCCCTGGGCCCTGGGGGGTTGTGTCGACCCTGGAGTTTTAGTATCTGATGGTTGAACAATTTTTAACAAAATGGTCACCTGAAATTTTTATCCGATGGGTTTATCCATCCGATACACCCAAAGCCGTGGAGGGCGGGAGGGGCTAGTTGCCCATTGATCTTTTTTCACTCTGAAAAAATGAACTACAACTTTTAATTTCCATTCAGAAACACTCATAGAGATATCAGAAACACTCAAGTAATAAACTACGAATAACAGGATTTTTTTAAATTAATATCAAGTTGGAAAACGGGTTTAGGATGGACGTTAAGAAAGTAACTTGCTCTGAAATGGTCTTTGAAAAGTATTTCTTGGTGTTGAGGTATCCAAAAAGCTGTAAAGTATAGTTGTGGGTGAAAAAGATAAGTACTTCAAGTTGGAAAATGGGTTTAGGAGGAACATTAAGAAAGTAACTTGCTCTGAAATGGTCATTGAAAAGTATTTCTTGGTGTTGGGTATCCAAATAGCTGTAAAGTATAGCTGTGGATGAAAAAGATAAGTACTTCAACTTGTAAAATGGGTTTAGGATGGACATTAAGAAAATAACTTGCTCTGAAAAGATATAATAAAGCATTAAAAAATTATTAAAAATTGGAGCGGGGACTGTTTGGGGGGCGGGGGTCCCTGGGGGGGCGGGGTGGTCCTTTGGGGCGCCGGGGGCCCCTTTGGTGGGCCCGGGGGACCCTTTGGGAGCCTGGGGAGGAGAGCTATGATGATTATGAGGATGAGGATTATTACTCTGAGGTAGTGGCAATGCCTTATGTGAGATTCAAGGATTAAATTTAATGCACGCATTAAACTAGGTAGTGTCGATAACCTGCCATAGAGTACCAGTGAGAAAGCCGTGTCGTGTCTATGAACAAGCACAGAGTACGATTATGTAATCAATTTCTCAGATATCTAACTGTCCTAGTCGATTACGTCATTCAATGCCCATAAATGAATCCTGTCACTAGCTCCTGATAGGGTTCTAAGAACAAGCACAGAGTACGATTATGTAATCAATTTCTCAGATATTCAACTGTCCTAGTCGATTACGTCATTCAATGCCCATAAATGGATTCCCGTCACTAGCTCCTGATAGGGTTCTACCAATTACGTAATCAATTTCTCGGGGATTCTCTCCCTTCGATTACGCTATCAATATATCTCTTCCCACCTTCCCCTTAGAAACAACAAATTAATTCCCCTGTCTTGAATCAATAATTCCCCTTAGAAACAACAAATTAATTCCCCTTTCGTGAATCAATAAGTCCCCTTAAAAGCAACAAATTCATTCCCCTTTCGCGAGTCAATAATTTCCCTTAGAAACAACAAATTAATTCCCCTTTCTGGACAATCAATCAACCTTAACATCACCTGTCACGTGTGATCTAACTGTTTCCTATTTCTGGACACCTTGACATTCGCTCCGAGCATGCACTTGCCCAAAACAACAACAACAACAGCAAATAAATCGACCTTTGGAAATTTAGGTCATTGACCCCATTAACCACGTGTTCTCCCTAGGGACTCTATGCCCTTATTTGGTGTACTGACAGAGTTAGACTAAATTGTAAATGGTAGCAGGAGTGAGTGTCACGAGTCGGACCCTCCTTTCTACTCACTTCTGACTATAGTGATAGTTTTCTTCTAAAGTGAATTGAGCTTTATCTTATTTCTCAGTCCACAACTATGTTCCAATCTAAAACTGCTATGCTGAAGAAATTTTGCCAACGAAAACAGAAGCATTGTCCTTACTTTCGGTGTGTCTACAGAGCGCCCTCAAAGTATACCAAAATTCGTTGGCTGGGAAAAAAACTCAAGAGGAAAGTATTGGAAAAATTTTACAAATCTTAGCACTACAATAGATCCTATCAGGTTAAACAACGATTTTGGCGTATTTCTCTTTTACTTTTTTCTCATATCTTCACGTGTTTTAGATAATATAAGCAAATAAATAATAAATATTAGTAAAGATTAGTAAATTAATATTATGAGTAAATATGTATTATATATTTCATTTTATTAGTGTTTTATGTTACTTCCAAAATGGGCAAAAACTATGTTTCCTTGATCTGTGGATTTCAGCTTTGCTGAAAAGGTCAAAATTAGCTTGGTGTAATTTATTAAATTTACAACAGGGTTGCAATCCAATTAAAATAAGAAACGCTATTCAACCGTCAGAATGTTACTACAAGACAAAATAAGATAATTTTATGTAATGCTAGGTATTTTATCTGTTGTTCATGTTTATTACTTAAATTTATTGATTATTGATATATAACTCCCCCCCCTAGATATGTCTAAAGAACCTGCTGGAAAAAAATCTTAAATTTATTAAACACATATCCAGGGGTGCCACCGCATTGAAATAAAATACACTATTTGATGGGATAAATGGTGCTACAAGACAACACAACGTTAAATCTGATTTAGTATTAGACACCTAACCTGTTGTTCAACACGGTTTATTAAATAACATGTTAAATATTTTTGTAGCATCTGATATAATTAATATATACTAGTCAATTTTAAAGGAAGGAAATCTAGAACCATGCTGCTGTTGGACTACTGTTAAAATTTTGAAGTAACTTACTACATCCAGATATTCCCCTTTCCAAAAACATAAACGTTTTTCAAATAAGTCCCAGCACTCAATTTACACATACTTTACTGGACTCTTCACACTGCCTGTTAGCATGGAGGACAGCCTGGCTTTAGAAAGAATCACCCAAATCTACCTTAACATACACTGGCTGGATGGACCTCAAGAGGTCACTGAAAATTTATCTCTTGAAACTTCCCGTTAATTAAAGCTCAATAATAGAAATAGAGACTATGTATAGGGAGAAATAGAGCACAGGAATATGGAAAATAAAATAAATTAGTATAATATTAATTTTTAAAAAATCCTGTTATTCGTAGTTTATTACTTGAGTGTTTCTGATATCTCTGTCGTTGAACGTATCAATAATTTGCTGTCCATAATTCTTGAAATATAAAAGCAAGGTTGCCACTCCAATAAAATTAATCGCACTATTTGACAAACAAAAAAAGTACTAAAGGACGAAATAAATGATATATGATTTTGCTTTAGGTAAATATTTTGTTGCCTATTATTTAGTGTCATAGTTTAATTAAATTAATTCTCTTGATATTCACATGAGGGTAGCTTGTTCCTTCTCTTTTTTCAGTTTGTTTATTTGGAGATGCTCTCTTAAAATTAATTGATAATTACTTTTTAATTAGTAATTAATAACTACGAATCACTAAAATCGTATATTAATTATATATATTTACCTAAAATTAGGGTTCCAAGTGTATTAAAATGAAACACTATATAACGGACAAATAAAAAATCTAAAAGGCCATTAAACGGGATATTGGATGTAATGCTGGATACCTAACCTGCTACCTAAGACGGTATATTAATTAATAATTACTGTTGTTAGTTTGCTAAATATTAACAATTTGAGCTAATTGGTTAATTGATTAACAACTAATTAATTAACTATGATTAACTATGAAAACCTGTAATTGAATAAATAATTAAATAATGGAAACCTATAATCTAAGTCGAAAGGGGGGTGCTACTCCCGTACGAACCACGTGGTTTATGGTCCTAATATGGGCATAGAGTCCCTAGGGGAGATGGATTTATGAGAAATTGATTGCGTAATCAAAGTGTGTCAATGGCCTAAATTTCCAAGGTCGATATTGTTTTTGTTGTAAGTGCACGCTCTCAGCGAATGTCAAGGTCGATGTTATTGTTGTTGTAAGTGCACGCTCTCAGCGAATGTTATGTCGTCCAGGAATTTGGAACACCTGTGCTGTCGACCTCAATTCCCCTATCGTGAATCAATAATTCCCCTTAGAAACAACAAATTAATTCCCCTTTCTTGACAGATCAATCAACCAATGACATCATCTGTCAGACTTTAAAAATTTTCGCATAGAAACGATTCTCCAGGAATAGATCCAAGTCATTAATGTCTTTGCCTCGGAAACAACTCTTTTGGTCAAACTCCAAAGGATATTAATAACCAAACGCCTTGGAAACAATTCTCCATGAAACATCTTAGCGATGAAATGTTTTAGCGCGGGAATCAGCTTTCATATTAATTTGAAATGCATTAGCGCAGAGTTGTCAAAAACAAAAGGAACACGCTGAATTACGTTTAGGGATTATTTGGGCGAAACTGTTTTAGACAGGTTATGGAATTATTTCGGCGAAACAGTTGAAGACATTTTAAAAGATGATTTTTGAAGAGATTTTGGAAGAGGATTTGAGGGTGAAACTCTGTGGTCGTTATAATACACAAGTTTCATTTGAACAGTGTTGTGAGGTCCTCTACCACAACCCCAAAAGGTTCCGATCCCCCTACCCCAACCCCGAAGGAAGCCCCCGGTCCTCAAAGGTCCCCCGGGCTCCCAAAGGACTACCCGGCCCTCAAGGGTCCCCCAGACCCCCAACGGACCCCTCGGTCCCCAAAGGGCCCCTCCCCTCCCTCTTCCTCCCTATCCTCCCCCTCCTCACCGCCCCTCCCTCCTCCTCCCCCTCCCCTCCCCTCCCCTCCTCCCCTCCCCTCCTCCTCCCCTCCTCCTCCCCTCCTCCTCCTCCCCTCCTCCTCCCCCTCCTCCTCCCCTCCCCTCCCCCTTCCCTCCCCTATTTCTTATACTTTTTTTGTGCATTGAGACACAGAACGACCCCCTCCCCCCGGCCCCTCCCCCTCCAAAGGTCTGATTTTTCAAAGTTCATTTTGAATTTCCTTCGTTGAAATGCAAGAGTTGGAATGTTTCAGTAGTGTTTGGTTGTGGTTTACCTTGTCACAGTTACATCTTCTGGATTTTTCAATTTTCATTTGTATCTTTTTTCGTTTAATGGTAAGATATGGGCGATTTCACGTTCGATTGATTGTGGTGTAACTTGTAAAAGTTACATATTCTTGATTTTTCAAAGTTCATTTTGAATTTCCATCTTTGAAATGTACGAGTTTGAATGTTTAAATAGTGTTGGGTTGTGGTTTTCATTGTCTCAGTTTAATTCTATATATTTTTCAAAGTTCATTTTTATTTTAATTCGTTTAAATTCATGAGTTGGAATATTTCAGTAGTGTTTGATCATGGCTTAACTTGTCAGAGTTACATTTTCTTGATTTTTCAATGTTCATTTTGAATTTCTTTTGTTGAAATGCAAGAGTTGGAATATTTCAGTAGTGTATTGGTTGTGGTTTACCTTGTCACAGTTAAATTTTCTTGATTTTTATAAGTTCTTTTTGAATTTCTTTCTTTGAAATGCTAGAGTTGGAATATTTCAGTAGTGTTTGGTTGTGGTTTACCTTGTCACAGTTACATTTTCTTGATTTTTCAAAGTTCATTTTGAATTTCTTTCATTGAAATGTAAGAGTTGGAATATTTTAGTAGTGTATGGTTTACCTTGTCACTGTTACATTTTCTTGATTTTTCAAAGTTCATTTTGAACTTCTTTTGTTGAAAGGCAAGAGTTGGAATATTTCACTAGTGTGTTGCTGTAGTTTACCTTGTCACAGTTACATTTTCTTGATTGTTCAAAATTCATTTTGAATATCATTTGTTGAAATGCAAGATTTGGAATTTTTCAGTTGTGTTTGGTTGTGATTTACCTTGTCACAGCTACATTTTCATAATTTTTCAAAGTTCATTTTGAATTTATTTATTTGAAATGAAAGAGTTGTAACATTTAAGTTGTGTTTCGTTGTGGTTTACCTTGTCACAATTACATTTTCTTGATTTTTCAAAGTTCATTTTGAATTTCTTTCGTTGAAATACAAGAGTTGGAATATTTCAGTAGTGTTTGGTTGTGGTTTACCTTGTCACAGCTACATTTTTTTGATTTTTAAAAGTTCATTTTGAATTTCCTTCGTTGAAATGCAAGAGTTGGAATGTTTCAGAAGATTTTGGTTGTGGTTGACCTTGTCACTGTTAAATTTTCTTGATTTTTCAAAGTTCATTTTGAATTTCTTTCGTTGAAATGCAAGAGTTGGAATATTTCAGTAGTGTTTGGTTATGGTTTACCTTGTCACAGTTACATTTTCTTGATTTTTTTCAAAGTTCATTTTGAATTTCTTTCATTGAAATGTAAGAGTTGGAATATTTTAGTAGTGTTTGGTTTACCTTGTCACTGTTACATTTTATTGATTTTTCAAAGTTCATTTTGAATTTCTTTTGTTGAAAGGCAAGAGTTGGAATATTTCAGTAGTGTTTTGTTGTAGTTTACCTTGTCACTGTTACATTTTCTTGATTTTTCAAAGTTCATTTTGAATTTCTTTTGTTGAAATGCAAGAGTTGGAATATTTCAGTAGTGTTTGGTTGTGGTTTACCTTGTCACAGTTACATTTTCTTAATTTTTCAAAGTTCATTTTGAATTTCTTTCGTTGAAGTGAAATAGTTGGAATATTTCAGTAGTGTTTCGTTGTGTTTTACCTTGTCACAGTTACATTTTCTTGATTTTTCAAAGTTCATTTTGAATTTCATTCATTGAAATGCAAGAGTTGGAATATTTCAGTAGTGTTTGGTTGTGGTTTACCTTGTCACAGTTACATTCTCTTGATTTTTCAAAGTTCATTTTGAATTTCTTTCGTTGAAAGGCAAGAGTTGGAATATTTCAGTAGTGTGCTGTTATAGTTTACCTTGTCACAGCTACATTTTCTTAATTTTTCAAAGTTCATTTTGAATTTCTTTTGTTGAAATGCAAGAGTTGGAATATTTCAGTAGTGTTTGGTTGTGGTTTACTTTGTCACAGTTACATTTTCTTAATTTTTCAAAGTTCATCTTGAATTTCCTTTGTTGAAATGCAAGAGTGGGAATATTTCAGTAGTGTGTTGTTGTAGTATACCTTGTCACAGTTACATTTTCTTGATTTTTCAAAGTTCATTTTGAATTTTTTTCGTTGAAATGCAAGATTTGGAATATTTCAGTTGTGTTTGGTTGTTATTTACCTTGTCACAGCTTCATTTTCATAATTTTTCAAAGTCCATTTTGAATTTCTTTCGTTGAAATGCAAGAGTTGTAATACTTCAGTAATGTTTCGTTGTGGTTTACCTTGTCACATTTACATTTTCTGGATTTTTCAAAGTTCATTTGAATTTTTTCGTTGTGATGCGAGATATTAAATTTTTTAGTTATTTTTGTTAATGGTTTAAAATAACAGAGTTAAATTTTCAGGATTTTTCAAAGTTATGATAGAATTTAATTCATTGAAATTAAAGAGTTGGAATATTTAAGAAGTGTTTGATTGTGGTTTACCTTGTCACAGTTAAATTTTCTTGAATTTTCAAAGTTCATTTTGAATTTATTTCGTTGAAATGCAAGAGTTGGAATATTTCAGTTGTGTTTGGTTGTGGTTTACCTTGTCACAGTTACATTTTCTTGATTTTTTTCAAAGTTCATTTTGAATTTCTTTCATTGAAATGTAAGAGTTGGAATATTTTAGTAGTGTATGGTTTACCTTGTCACTGTTACATTTTCTTGATTTTTCAAAGTTCATTTTGAATTTCTTTTGTTGAAAGGCAAGAGTTGGAATATTTCAGTAGTGTGTTGTTGTAGTTTACCTTGTCACAGTTACATTTTCTTGACTTTTCAAAGTGCATTTTGAATTTCTTTTGTTGAAATGCAAGATTTGGAATGTTTCAGTAGTGTTTGGTTGTGGTTTACCTTGTCACAGATACATTTTCTTAATTTTTCAAAGTTCATTTTGAATTTCTTTAGTTGAAATGAAAGAGTTGGAATATTTCAGTAGTGTTTCGTTGTGGTTTACCTTGTCACAGTTACATTTTCTTGATTTTTCAAAGTTCATTTTGAATTTCTTTCATTGAAATGCAAGAGTTGGAATATTTCAGAAGTGTTTGGTTGTGGTTTACCTTCTCACAGTTACATTTTCTTGATTTTTCAAAGTTCATTTTGAATTTATTTCTTTGTAATTCAAGAGTTTGAATTTTTCATTATTGTGTTATTTTAGTTTAACTTGTCACTGTTACATTTTCTTGATTTTTCAAAGTTCATTTTGAATTTCTTTTGTTGAAATGCAAGAGTTTGAATATTTCAGTAGTGTTTGGTTGTGGTTTACCTTGTCAAAGTTACATTTTCTTGATTTTTCAAAGTTCAGTTTGAATGTAATTTTTAATTAGGTTATTTTGAATTGAATTTTGAATTAGGTTAAGTTAGGTTAGGTTTGGTTTCCCTACGAGCGCGCGCGGCCGTAGGCTAACCTAACCTAACCTAACTTAACCTAATCTAACTTGATCTAGCCTAACCTAACCTAACCTAACAAAAATCAAGAAATTTAACTGTGTCAATGCAAAGCGCAAACAAAACCTATTTCAATGACGGATAATCAAAATGAACAGTTAAAAATCTATTTAATGTTTATTTGCCTTGGGAAAAAAATATCAAACACTTGGGAGAGTGACCGAATATTGCATTTCAATGATAGCAACTTGAAAAGCACTTTGAAATAAATAGAAAATTCTGCATTTTCAATTCGTTACATAACCAAAAGCAACTGAGATATTACAACTCTTGCTCATAGGGATCAGATCTTAACAATTACCTATTGTAAATCAACAAATTTTCACTGAGCAAAGTTAACCAATAAGAAAACACAACATACATAGTCCAACTACTGCATTTCAAAGATAGAAATTCAAAATGAGCTTTGAAAAATCATGAAAATGTAACTGTGACAAGGTAAACCACAACCAAACACTTCTGAAATAGTCCACCTCTTGCATTTCAACGAAAGAAATTCAAAAAGAACTTTTAAAAATCAAGAAGATGTAACTGTGATAAGGTAAACAGTGTCCACTACCCAAAGAACTGGCGCTAAACTAAATTTAAAATGACAGAAATCCAAAATGAAAAAAGGCTACTAAATGATCTGTAACTTTGATGATTCCAACCCTAACCATACACTATCTACATACTCCAACTCTTTCTATTCAGGGACCTGAATTCTATATGAAATTTGCTAAATACATAAATCGAACATTTGACAAGTTGATCACCAACAAACAAATGATTAAATAGACAAACAATTGATTTCAAGGAAATAATTTCAAAATGAGATTTGAAACATCAAGAGAATATATGTGTGCCTAGTTAAACCACAACACGAGCCAACTTAAGGAGTCCAACCATAGTTCCTCAAATAAGAATATCCGAAATGAAAATTGAAAAAACAACAGGAATGATCTGAATCCCTTTCAATCACGAAAAAACACTTCTGAAATATTCCAACCCTTGCATTTCAACGAAACAAATTCAAAATGAAGTTTGAAAAATAAAAAAAATGTATCTGTGTCAAGTTAAATCACAAACAAACAATATTGAAATATTCCAAATCTTGCCTTTCAATGAAAGAAATTCAAAATGAACTTTGAAAAATCAAGAAAATGTATCTTTGACATGGTAAACCACAACCAAATATTAGTTAATTCCAAAACTTACATTTCATCTAAACATATTCTAGATGAACGATGAAAACCAAAGCAAATGTAACTCTGACAAGCTAAAACACAATCAAACACAACTGAAACATTCCAACTCTTGCATTTCAACGAAAGAAATTCAAAATGAACTTTGAAAAATCAAGAAAATGTAACTGTGACATGGTAAACCACAACCATACACTACTGAAATATTCCAACTCTTGCATCTCAACGAAAGGAATTCAAAATGAACTTTGAAAAATCGAGAAAATGTAACTGTGACATGGTAAACCACAACCAAACACTACTGAAATATTAAAACTCTTGCTTTTCAACTGAATAAATTCAAGATGAACCTTCAAAAATCAATAAAATGTAACTGTGACATGGCAAACCTCAAACAAACACTACTGAAATATTCTAAATCTTGCATCTCAACGAAAGAAATTCAAAATGAACTTTGACAAATCAAGAAAATGTAAGTGTGACATGGTAAACCACAACCAAACACAACTTAAATATTCAAAATATTTCATTTTAATTATATAAATTAAAACTAAAACTTAAAAAATCAAATAAATTTTCTTTTTAGTATTAAAAAAACAAGCAAACATTACTGATATAATAAAACTATTGCCTTTCAACGACAAAAATTCCATATTAAATATGAAAAATCGAGAAAATGTAAGAATATTGTGGAAAACCACAATCACAAACTCCTGAAATATTCCAACTCTTGAATTTCAACGACATAAATTCCAAATGAACTTTGAAAAATAGAGAAAATGGAAGTGTGACAATGTATACCACAAACAAACCCTACTTAAATGTTGAAACTCTTGCATTTCAACTACAGAAATTCAAAATGAACTTTTAAAAACTAAGAAAAAGTAGCGTTGACCATGTATACCTCTACAAAACACTACTGAAATAATCAAACTCTTACATTTCAATAAAAAAAATTCAAAATGAACTTTGAAAAATCATGAAAATGTAACTGTGACATGGTAAACCACAACCAAACACTACTGAAATATTCCAACTCTTGCATTTCAACGATTGAAATTCAAATGAACTTTGAAAAATCAAGAAAATGTAAGTGTGACAAGGTAAACCACAACCAAACACTACTGAAATATTCCAACTCTTACATTTCAATGAAAGAAATTCAAATGAACTTTGAAAAATCAAGAAAATGTAACTGTGACAAGGTAAACCACAAGGAAACACTACTGAAATATTCCAACTCTTGCATTTCAACGAATGAAATTCAAAATGAACTTTGAAAAATCAAGAAAATGTATCTGTGACAAGGTAAACCACAACCAAACACTACTGAAATATTCAAACTCTTGCATTTCAACAAAAGAAATTCAAAATGAATTTTGAAAAATCAAGAAAATGTAACTGTGACAAGGTAAACTACAACAACACACTAGTGAAATATACCAACTCTTTCCTTTCAATAAAATAAATTCAAAATGAACTTTGAAAAATCGGGAAAATGTAACAGTGACAAGGTAAACCACAACCAAACACTACTGAAATATTCAATCTCTTGCATTTCAAAGAAATAATTTCAAAATGAACTTTGAAAAATCAAGAAAATTTAACTGTGACAAGGTAAACCAAAAGGAAACACTACTGAAATATTACAACTCTTGCATTTCAAAGAAAGAAATTAAAAATGAACTTTGAAATATTATGAAAATGTAGCTGTGACAAGGTAAACAACAACCAAACACTACTGAAATATTCCAGCTCTTGCATTTCAACAAAAGAAATTCAAAATGAATTTTGAAAAATCAAGAAAATGTAACTGTGACAAGGTAAACTACAACAACACACTACTGAAATATTCCAACTCTTGCCTTTCAACAAAAGAAATTCAAAATGAACTTTGAAAAATCAAGAAAATGTAACTGTGACAAGGTAAACCAAACACTACTAAAATATTCCAACTCTTACATTTCAATGAAAGAAATTCAAAATGAACTTAGAAAAAAATCAAGAAAATGTAACTGTGACAAGGTAAACCACAACCAAACACTACTGAAATGTTCCAACTCTTCCATTTAAACGATAGAAATTCAAAATGAACTTTGAAAAATCAAGAAAATGTAACTGTGACAAGGTAAACCACAACCAATACACTACTGAAATATTCCAACTCTTGCATTTCAACGAAGGAAATTCAAAATGAACTTTGAAAAATCAATAAAAATTAAGCGTGACAATTTAAAACATATTAAAACAATTAATAAATATTCCAAAACAATAAAATCAAATTAATTATTTAAAATTTAAAAAATACTTTAAATGAAAAAGAAGAAGATACATTTACAACCAAAACAAAACACTACTGAAATATTCCAACTCTTGCATTTCAACGAAAGAAATTCAAAATTAACATTTAAAAATCAAGATAATGTATCTGTGACATTTTACTCCAATGCATAACAATAGTGAAATATTAAATATAGTTCTTTTAAACGAATGAAATTCGAAATGTACTTTTAAAAATAAAGAAATTGTATCAGTTACAATTTAAACCATAACAAAACACTACTGAAACATTCCATATCTTGCATTTCAACGAAGGAAATTCAAAATGAACTTTGAAAAATCAGACCTTTGGAGGGGGAGGGGCCGGGGGAGGGGGTCGTTCTGTGTCTCAATGCACAAAAAAAGTATAAAAAATGGGGGAGGGAAGGGGGGAGGGGAGGGGAGGAGGAGGGAGAAGGAGGAGGAGGGGAGGAGGAGGAGGGGGAGGGGAGGGGAGGAGGGGAGGGGAGGGGAGGAGGAGGGAGGGGAGGGGGCGGTGAGGAGGGGGGAGGATAGGGAGGAAGAGGGAGGGGAGGGGCCCTTTGGGGTCAAAGGAGGGCCGTTGGGGGGCTGGGGGACCGTTGAGGGTCGGGTGGTCCTTTGGGAGCCCGGGGGACCTTTGAGGACCGGGGGCTTCCTTCGGGGTGGGGGTAGGGGGATCGGAACCTTTTGGGGTTGTGGTAGAGGACCTCACAACACTGTTCAAATGAAACTTGTGTATTATAACGACCACAGAGTTTCACCCTCAAATCCTCTTCCAAAATCTCTTCAAAAATCATCTTTGAAAATGTCTCTAGGTGTTTCGCCGAAATAATTCAATAACCTGTCTAAAACAGTTTCGCCCAAATAATCCCTAAACGTATTTCAGCGTGTTCCTTTTGTTTTTGACATCTCTGCGCTAATACATTTCAAATTAATATGAAACCTGATTCCCGCGCTAAAACAATTCATCGCTAAGATGTTTCTTGGAGAATTGTTTCCATGGCGTTTGGTTATTAATATCCTTTGGAGTTCGACCAAAAGAGTTGTTTCCGAGGCAAAGACATTAGTGAGTTGGATCTATTCCTGGAGAATCGTTTCTAGGCGAAAATTTTTAAAGTCTGACAGATGATGTCATTGGTTGATTGATCTGTCAAGAAAGGGGAATTAATTTGTTGTTTCTAAGGGGAATTATTGATTCACTATAGGTGAATTGAGGTCGACAGCACAGGTTTTCCAAATTCCTGGACGGCATAACATTCGCTGAGAGCGTGCACTTACAACAACAACAACATTGACCTTGACATTCGCTGAGAGCGTGCACTTACAACAACAACAATATCGACCTTGGAAATTTAGGCCATTGACACACTTTGATTACGCAATCAATTTCTCAGAAATCCATCTCCCCTAGGGACTCTAGGCCCATATTAGGACCATAAACCACGTGGTTCGTACGGGAGTAGCACCCCCCTTTCTACTAATCTATCAATTAATTAATTTATCAACGTATTAAAAACTGATTGATTATATTTATTTGATGTAGAGACACAGTCAAGTTATTCTTCCGATCTATTGAATATCTCACGGCGTTTCCTCACTCTAACTTAAAATCTTCGATTTTAATCGGTTTGTATAACTATTTAGTGATTTTCATAATTAGTTAGTATAATTACTATATTTTGTTGATTTTATTTAGTTATTTAGTTAATTTTATTTAGTTATATAGTTATTTTATTTAGTTGTTGATTAGTATAATTAGTTCGTATAACTTTTTTTTTATTTTTTTATTTATTACAGTTTTCGCGACTCCATCACAGATGATGATTTGTCGCTAGTCCTGGTAACTACCTCATTTTATAACACTGAGGTATTTGTTATACCTTCTCTTGAAAGCGTTAAGGGAAGGATTTTCCGGCATTACCTCTGCCGGCAATCTATTCTATGTGGCAACCGATCGCCAGGTGAAACTCGTTTTCAGATATTCTTGGCGGGGAGTACCCTGCTCAAGTTAGTCCTGACGAGCTATACTTCGGCGAGTTGAATCACAAGGGCATCAGGAACGAGCTTCGATAGCTCCTCTGATGGAGAGTTATACAAGTACTTGTAGAAAACCGACATGGACGCCGCATCGAGACGTTCCTGGATCAACTGCGGGGATTTAGCTTTCGTGTTGCCAGAGGTTGCTGCACGCACTGCTCTATTTTGAATATATTGGAGTGGAGCGATGTGGCTTTTTGGTACACCCAGCGAAGAGAGGACATGCATATTCCATGACAGGTCTGATGCACGAAATAAAAAGTGGCAGAATAGAATCATCAGGGAGAAGACTTTTGCATGTTAGGACAAGTCCTAACTTCTTGTAGCAAGAGGTTCTAATTTTACTGAGATGCTCAGTTCATGAGAGATCCGAAGAGAAATTAACTCCAAGTAGGCGCAGTGTATCAACTCGCGTTATTGCCTCTCCTCTGAAGATGAAATCAGGATGAGCCCTCTTATTACGCGCCATAGAAATTGGGAGCTCTTTCGTTTTCGATGCGATAAAACTTACAAGTCATGCATCTGCCCACGCCTCAATTTTCTCAAGGTCAGCCTGGAGCTCTTTGTGGGGTTCACTGGGATCTTTGTCCTTTGCGTTTGATGCTTTTGTTATCGTGTCATCAGCGAAGTGGTGTTTTTTTTTTTTTACAAGGTTGTCCCTTAGGTTGTTTATCAGAGGCAACGCTGTAGCGTTGCCTATAGTAAAGGCAATACGGCTCCAATCTTTTATTACTATTTATTATTTAATTATTTTTTACCAGAGGCACTTCATACGGAAGGGGTCGTCGAAAATCTTCAAAGGGGGATCATTCGATTGGAAATCGAGAGTTCTAGTGCCCTTTTTAATAGTCGAAAGTGATTGGAGGGCAACTAGCCCCCCCCCACGCCCATTATTTCGCCAAACACATCCAATCATAATTTTGAGATATCCGCTTTGTTAAGTGTAGTTGATTTCCTGATAAAAAATACATTTTTGAGGAGGACACTCCCCCTCAACCCTCAGGACAAGGGTTTTAACTTAAGCCCTGTGGCCATAGAAGGTTTTTAAATAAGGCGTCGTCATAAAAACTTCAAAAAGGGGCTCATTCGATTGGAAATCGAGAATTCTAGTGCCCTTTTTAATAGTCGAAAATTATTGGAGGGCAACTAGCCCCCCCTGACGCCCCTCAGTCCCCCAAACACATCCAATCAAAATTGGGAGTTAGCCATTTTGTTCAGCGTAGTTGATTTCCTGATAGCGTATGTAATACTGGGAGCTCCATTTGACTTACTCCTCTGTGTGAAAGTTTAAGCCAGTAAAAAAAAAAAACTCGTGAAAAGTTTTTGAATCACCAGATTTTTTACAAGAATGTTTCTAATTCTCTAAGGTTTTAAATTACTTTCCTGACTTCGCTTTCCTATTTTAGGAGCATTTACCAAGCTTTCTGATACAGTTACTAAGTGTCCTGATACACCAACTAATTCCCGAGCTTATTTCCCCGAAAAAACATACAGGGTATCTTTTTTAAAGTGTGGCATGTCAATAACTTAGGGTTGTTGTTTATTATTTTTTTAGCAGTGTCTCAGGCAACGGCGAGTAATACCAACCAGCTATTGAGTGTTTTAAATTTAGAATTACAGATATGAATTAATTAATAGCTTGGTCGCATGCTGTTATAAAACTCCTGGTTAATACAAAAATTGCGAAGACTAAAAACTGTAGTCGATTAAATAAAAAAAAACTAGTTTTTTCCAACTGAAAGTAAGGACCAACACTAAAAGTCGAAATGAGCATAAATTATTCCGTATATGAAGAGGTTGCCCCCCTTCTCAATACCTTACTCTTTACATTAAAGTTTTACTGTTTGCCCTAATTTTTTTTTTAGAACGACTCTTGAAACAAAAGGGTCATTTAATTAGAATAGGAAGCTTTTTTGAAAGCGATTAAAACTTTACCGGGAAGAACAAAGGTGTCGAGGAGAGAGCCAACTCTTCATAAACGGAATAGTTTCTGTTCGTTTTGAGTTTTAATGATACTCCTTACTTTCAGTTGAAAAAAACTTTTTTTTTTCCAGGGATGATCGTATTGATCCATTAGTCCTAGAATAACGTAAGAGGGCTTATTTGAACGGAAATTAAAAGTTCTAGTGCCGTTTTTAAGTGACAAAAAAAAATTGGAGGACAACTTGGCCCTCTCCTACGCTCATTTTTTCCCCAAAGTCACCTAATAAAATTTTGAGATAACCATTTTGTTCAGCATAGTCGAAAATCAAATAAAAATGTCTTTCAGGATGACTTAAGCCCCCGAAGTTCCTGGGGGACGGGCGGGCAAGTATGAACTTGTTAAATAAAGAATGAAGTTGAAACTTAAAATGAATAAAAACTATTACTTTACAGCTAATCCGCGGCCCCGCCCGCGGCGCGGCCCGGCCCCCCGCCCTGCCCCCCCCCGGTGAGGTGCTGGGGGTTCCCATACCAAATTCTGTAAATAAAAGTGATATTATTTCAAGTGAATTATTCTAACAAATGTTTTATTTTTTATATAAATAAATAAACAAAAAAAAGTGTATTTATTTAAGTGTTTTTTTTCTCTGTGCCTATGTAAATTTTGTTTTGTTTATAATAAATAAATTAAAAAAGTTCCTTTTTTCCATTTTTAACGTGCTTTCATTTTCCATGTAATATTTTTTTTAAGTATTTTTACTTTTTTATGCGTATGATAAAAGAAAATATGATTCTTTGTTCGTCTTCTTCTTCTTCTCATTATTCTTGAACGGAGTAGTAGTAGTAGTAGGGAAAATATCTAGTCATTAGATATCTATAGTACACAGTTAGTTGTCCATATGAAGTTTTGAAGGGAACATGTATCAATTTTAAACACCGTTCAGATCGTTTCTGTTTGGACCGTCAATGTCAGGCAAAACAGCACTTCTAATTAAAATAATTAAAAGTTGCGATAAAATGTGTTTGGAAAGGCCAAAAAAAATCTACTATTGTTACAGTATTTGGCAGGAGTCATACAATAAAATAAAAGCAGTTGCCACGATGGGATTGGTGCAGATACAATTCATACAGGGACTTGATGTGCCCCATCAAATTTCATTTTGAGATAAACACTTCCTGCAGCACCCAATGCAAATGTCATTATCACATCGGCAATTCTCCACGTCCGAAAACAACAGGTTATGAGCTCTGTTGCACTGGCAGTGGAAAAACTAAGAGCCAATGGTAACAACATTAAACTTCTTGTCCTCCATAAAATCACCAATCAACATCACAGTGCCACCGACTCCCGTAACTATAGCGATTCATCATTTATAGATGGAGAAATCCCATCAAAAGTGGTTTTGGCCTCTCTAAAGAAAGGCAGTGCTGTTGGATCCTGGACTGAATCCCCCCATGATTTTAATTTTTTCGTTCCATCTAGCTTTGAGTGCAAAGTGAATGTTATTCCACTCCACACTCTATCATTTGACAAAAAATCCTCAAGAACTCTATACAAGTTGACCATGCAATCCCTACATAATGACTCTCAGCTGTCCGAAAATTGAATGACCGATTCAAAGTTTTCCAAAAATCATGGGGTTATTGTTTTGGACTTGTCGGGGACTACGGATATGAGCATAGTGCGAACTGGGAATATTATGTTTGAGTTTAAAATTTTCAATGCTTTGAATTAGAGTATCAAGATACTATAACTGATCCACTTAGATACATCTAGGGACATACAGCCCGACGGCAGTGGCCAACTATAACTTACACCCGACCTACAAATCTAAAAATCAACGAATTTATTATGGACCCATACAGGTCCCAGCACAGGTCCTCTTGCACACTTTCGGACTTCATTGAAAATATTCGAGTGTTAACAATACCCTAATCATTGTTAATAGTAGTCCAACGACTTTGAAGATCAGCCTATGGCTAAGTATCTTTCAAATGGCAAAGAATATTGAGTTTTTTTATCCTCTTGGCTTACAGAATAAATTCTACACGCCATACATCAGAAACTTTATTGAAAGCAGTGGAAAAACAATTATTCAAAATTAACGAAGAGTACAAGATTTAATGACTAAGACACCTGGATTTCATGCACTTCTCTTTATCATGTTCAAAGCCCGTGGTTATACCTACATGCAGTTTGTCAATATCTACGTTGAACTGCCTCCATTGAAAGACTTTCTAGTGGAAAATATACTTACAAGCGTATTTAATATTGATTTTAATGCCCTACGAATAAAATGTTCTAAAAATGTATGTTAATTTGTTTATTAATAAAAATTTATATAAATGATAAAACGACTTTTCTACTCTTTAGATTTCATCTTCTACTAGGTATAGGTATTTGTCGACAATAACTAGTGCAGGTAGATTATCTGAATTCACAGTGTACTGATCCTGATGTACTGCAATGTCAGGCTCACATTTTCTACAATAGAGCGTGACTTCACTCTTGTCATATCTTTTTGTATAGTCAATGATACTATTCTCATTCATTCCATAGAATTCACATGCTTCAATTTGCTTATTTGAAGCAATTTCACAAACAGTGTCCTCAAGTGTCGAATCATATTCCGTGACAGCCAAATGAAAATCAGTGGGTTTATAATCATAAGACCCATTGTCTTCACAACGATGACGTAGAAACCATATTATTTTGCTGTTCCAACATTTGAATCGCTGACCCGGCTCCTCCTCCCAGAACACTCTAAAACCACGACGATACCAATCTCGTAGCAATAAACTAAAATCACGCTTAGGATTCTTTCCAATTATGCCGCGATATGTATTCTCCCACTTATTACATTTACCATAGTGACAATTGGAGCATAGGTGGCCTCTAGGATGAGAGTCACATATCTCTTCAAGACAGGAATTACAACCTTTATTTTGTACAACATATCCTTTATGAAATTTACACTGGTTGCATAATCTATATTTTCATCATACTCATCGATCATAGTGCAATTCTCACATGATGACCAGCTGCCCTGTGAGTACATACATAGCGAGCATGCATGAAACATTTTGTCATGTGTTGACACTTTCACTGTACCAATGAAATTGAGCTAGGAGCAACAAAAAAATGACTGAGATAGAGAGAGAGAGGACTAAATCATTCGTTAACACCGTCTTTGTCATGAAAAAAAAAGAAAGTCCTAAATTTCTAAACTAATGTTGAAAAGCGTATCCGCAACATCATTTTGCCGTCTTAGGATCAATAGATCTGTATATTGCTTTAATTCATTTGGAACAGAATGTAGAATCTTCACAAAGTTGTTTACTGTTTAAGTCCCAGGTTTATTTATATTAACAAGCATTCCCCGAGAAAATATCTTCCTTTGAATAGACAGCTCTAGAAAATCGTCATCTAGAATCAAACGTTTTTCCATAAACACTAGATTCCCCAAGATTCGTTCTTTCTCAAATCTATCCATTTTTTTTTTTAGTCCTAACTCTCTAAAACCAAAATACATACTGACCAGAATGTTTTTCTACTCTAAAAAACATACGCCAATCTACCGTAGAAAGAAAAATACCTTTTGATTTAGGAACAGTTTTATTGAGCATAATTACAATAGTAATTTTCGCTGACGTATTGTATTCTCATCAATATATTTCGATAGGACATGTAATGCTGACCGAAGTGTTTTTATATGGAGAATATTCACTTTTCCAGCAAAACATAGTTGCTCCTCCTGCTTAAACTTGCTTAATGATATAACGTATCTAGACTACATAGTGTCCCATTCAAGGCATAATCTACAGCCAGCGGTTATTTCCACAGCCACATTGGGTACTCGTATATCGTTGCTGCTGCTGTCGGCTCCATCATTAATCTCCAATAATGTAAATGCACCACTCATTATTTCTCCACTAGACTATTCAAATAGAATAGTCTATCAAATAGACTATTCTCTCTGAATTCAATTATCTTACTAATATGAATTGTAGTGAAAACCATTCCTTTTATTCAAATCCCAACCACAAATCAAGTTATCGTATATTGAACAACCTCTAATTTCTCTGATTGGCTCCTAAAAAATGTCCAAGTCAAACACTACATTCATTGTGCAATTGTTATCAAAAACAAAAAACCTTGCCAAATTTTAGAATGTTCACGTGTATGTTTAACAAGACAACCATTGGCTTTTCTCGCACAATTCCAAAGTAGGCTTTTATGTAGGTTTTCAATCTATTAGACTTTTGACCATATTCTTGTAGGGTTGAAACTGTGTAATAGGTTACTACTAATATATCCATGATTATAGGGGCACTTTGGACCTAATTTACAATGTCCTTGCTTAAAAAACTTGCAATTTGTCCAGGTACGGTTGTCTTGCTTGTCCAGGTACGGTTTGACAGTTTTTCGGGCAATAGTCCAGCTTTCTGAAGCAGTAACAGGGAAAAACCTCTCCTTAATGGATGATTGGTATAAATCATTAACAAGTTCACAGAAGATAGGCACTGAAACAAAAGCATCAAGGGAAGCATAGTCAATTTGTCTATTGTTCAACCGCGGTGCTTCCCAGTCACTGCAAATGATCTGGAGATCTTTCTCAAGGGTTATGTTAAGGAATTTCTCTGATAGTCCTGCTAGGCTCTTTTTAAATTTTTCTTGGCCTTGACGGATAGAAACAAGATGGCGCAAGTCTAAAGAACCACGAACAGCCACTCCAGAAATCTGTCTCAATCGAAGTGCGTCACCTTTAATTCCAACACCTACTTTGATTATCTCTTCATTTTCGAGTATTTTCTGAATTTTCGGCAGAATATTTTTAACTTTGCAGAGTCGAATTAAAACACATTCTCCAGAATGCGATGAAATTTGCAATAGAGCAACTGGCTCTTTGGTATCTTCGGCCACCCACTCACAATCTAAGCCGACAATCTTGGACTTCTCGACTGACATAAAAAAAGACGGTGGTATTTTAGTCCAATCATTTCTACTTTCAATCATAAGAATCTTAAGTCCTTTGCTGTGAATTAACTGTTTACATTTATTCCTTTGAATTCTAAAAAACTGTTCACAACGATATCTAAGGTGAACAAAACTTGCAAATGCAACACTGCCAAACACTAGCGCTGCACCAGTAACTATTATAGGAATAGCTGTCTCAAAAGCTTCTGTCATAAAATTCATTTGTCTCTGTGATTAAATTTATACTAAAATGATTCCCTTTAGGCAAGTAGTTTTATACTCGTTTTGACGTCATTCTTTAAGTCAATTAGATGACGTCATAATTAGGCTCTAATATTAATCAACTACAATATAATTTTTATTCGTGCAAGCGTTTTTACACCCGAGATGATGTCATAATTAGAGATGGTGACCTGATCATCTGAGATGCCGTCATGATTTGTTAACATAATATGTTATCATAATGAAAATTTTTTTGAGTTTTATTCAAATGGAGAGGTATCACTCAAAATATTCAATAAATAATCCATTAAATCCATTTAACTGAAAACAAAATATATTTTAAATGTTTTCACTAATTTTACTTTAAAAAATTAAAAATTATTAAGACTTTAAGTAAAAAATATTAGTATATGTATATTAAACTGACAATCCATTGTCATTTGTTTTTTTTTTTCAGTAAAGTGCAAATTATGTCCTGGTCTTTAGAAGGCATGGGGGTTGTCATCCCTACTCATGTCAATTTTTACTTATTTTGAGTTTGAATTATTTATTTATTGTAATTTCTATTTGTTCTGGGTTTCACTTATTTATAAACTTAAAAAGGCCCTTAAACTTCTACAATAGAATCCTGTGAGTATTTTGCAGTTAGGGAGGGAGGGGGATATCCCAAATGGTGTATTTTAATGCCAAAACATCATAGTTCTAATTGAACCATCAGATAAATACAGAATTAGTTCTAAGTGAGAGACAAGGGGATTGCGGGAGTAACAAACGATGTATAATCACCAGAGCCATAATCAGAATTTTTATTTTTTGGGGGATATGTTTTGTTTGAGTAGGGGACAAAAGAGACTTTAAAAAATGTATCTGGATTGCTTTTTTGTCTGCTTTCTGGGAATATTTCTGGTCTACGCTGTTATCATGGAATTAGAGTATCATTAAATTCCAAAATGATCAGGATCTATTACATATGGAAGGGGGACTGTCCTTCATCATCTGCGACTCTACCTTGTGATCACTGATACTCTGGAGGATGCTGGTTAGATCAGCAATTGAGAGCTCTAGTCCAGGGGCGGATCGATAGCAACGTCTTGGTGGGAGGGATGGGGCAATGTGAAAAAAGCGCCAATGAGCAAAATCTTCGGTGGGGGGGGGCAATGTGACAAAGGGGCCAATAATTGACCAAATATACAAGTTTATTCTAAAGGAAGAGTGAAAAAAACAGGGAAAGAGGACGCCAGAAAATCGTGGGGGGGGGGTTGACTTCAACAAAAATTTTACACGGGGGGAAGTTTGCCAGAATTCATAAGCAGAATTTACTCATCTACCTCATGAGAAGTACTCCATGAAGAGCTATCATCAATAATAATTCTGTGCTGTAAAGTTTTTCACACAAGAAACTTCCTGTGGAAGAGGATGAACCTTTGAAAAATTTTCAACATAGAGGTGATTTTTGAAATGAATTAAAAAAAAGATCATACATACAGTTAAAAACAAGTATTTTTTCGAGTGAGATTATGTTCTGAGGAATTTTTCGTCCAGAATAGTGAACAAATTTTTTTTTTTTTGGGGGGGGATGGGTATTTGCAGTGAGCATGAACTTATACGAGGTGAAATTCATAGGGGTACTATCTTGCGCGTGGGAAATTTCCTTGGGGGAGTTTTCCTTGGGGAAATTGCCATGAATGAGGAGGTGTGTGTCCCGTTATTATTCGAAAAAAGATCAGAAATTAAATTTTAAGAAAAACTATTTTTCAACTGAAAGCAAGGGGCAGTACTAAAACTTAAAAAAAAACAGAAATTAATATATTTTTGCGATGCCTCCTCCTCAATACCCTACTCTTTACACTAAATTTAAAACTTTTTTCCTAAGTCTTAAAAAGGGTCTCCTGAATCAAATTTCCCAGTTAATAGTGTATGACATGTGACAGTTTGTTAAGCATTCCTGATTTTCAGGGCAAGTTTATTCAATTTTTCGATTAAAAACTACGTTTTAACCAACCCTTTACATTAATAAAAAATACTGTTTGCAAGAATTCTTATTGAAACAACCTGTTTTGGTATTTTATTGGAACAACACAAACAGTGGAAAATATCCCTCACCCAAATTTTCATAAATTAGTGCTACCGGTCACTGATTTTCACTGCGAAGGACACATTAAAACCTGTATATGGGATAATCTGCAGTACCTGCAAATATTTATCTTGACCTGTGAACGCTTGACACATCCAAAATTAGACTTCAAAATAACATTTAAAAATAAGAGAATCACGTCTCATGTGCCATCTTCTATTCAAAACACAAACTCCATAACTCGTAATTAGTATACCCATATATACGATGGATATGTCTTTGTATCCTTGCCAAAAGCCAAAACAAGAGACATTCAAATTTAGTGACACAAACCAGTTTTTGACGTAGTGCCTAAACGTGCCGCATTTCCATAGAGTCGTTTTTGGTTTAGAACTGGCATGTCGTTACCTTCGTATTAGTTTAAGAAAAAAAAACAAGTCTTGTGTCGTCAGCTCTTAAACATGCCCCTTTTCGACAAGAATTCATTTTTGTTTTGAAGCGGCCAGGCCACATCAAACCTGTTTCAAACATGCCACAAAGTGGCTGATCCTGTTTTCGACTGACCCCTCGATTGTTAATCTAAAAGTGAAAATTTGGTTAACACAAACCCTACAAGTTTTAGAACTACACGGTTCCTCGCCTAAAACTTTGTCTACAGCTTCTCTAAGTCTAAAAATTATAATCATACTGAGTAATCTGCTATCTACAGAAACCAGGCTAATGTCTCCATTATTGCCACACTCATACTTTATAATCTTTCTTATACAGGGGTTTAGTTAGAGTTTTTCTAAAATCGGTAGGTACTTCTCCTTTTTCAAAAATCTTATTCATGATCTCCAGTACTTATTTCTAACCTCATAGCTCATTTGCCACACTATCAGCACATGGGACCTTATCCTTTTTAATCCTTTTAGTATTGTCACTAATTCTTCCTCGCAAAATAAATCTTCCTTCGCATTCATGGTGTCACAAACCTTTTCATTCTTTTCTATATCTTAACTATTCCGGTTTAACTCATTCTCAAAAAGTTCTGCCCATCTCTGTTTAACTCTTTCCTTATTAATAATTGAGGCTCCGTTCCTATCTTTACCTTGGACAAGTCCAAATTGACTACTCCCTCTAAATTTATTAACATGCCAGTGCAATATTTTACTATTTTGCCGTCTAGCTGCATCTTCCAAATCTTCGTCAGTATTATCCATGGCTTCCACTTCTCACCTCTTTAGTTCATATTTTAATACTTTTTCCATATTTTAACTTTCTTCCCTATGATACAACCAGTGACTTCGTAAACTTTTTTCTAAAATTATTCCATCCATCTTCAACCTCGTCAAATTTAAACTTTCTACTTTAGTATTCAACTGTTCCTGGAAATTTTCTCTCAAATGCTCATCCTAAAGGTCATCAATATCATAGCTTACTTTTAACATCAATAACAACTCTTCTAAAACCCTAGTATCTTGTATTGATCATGTCAGTCTTCGGTTTACAATAACCCAATCAATAAGGTTAGCTGTCTTGTAATTTACTAAATGTTAGCAGTAATAATGATTGTGATACCTTCTTTGAAACATTTACCTCAAGTGGTCGTCTTCCAACAATCCTTTTTCCTACTAGAGTTGATCCTATGAGGGGTACCGCTACTGTCATTGATAAAATTTTTTTAGCCACGTCCTTAGGGAATCACCTTTACTCCAAAGTAATATTCTCTGAACTGTCAGACTACTTTCTTATATATCTTTCCCTACCTTCCATACCAACTATTCAACACTCCAGAACTAATATACCTACGTCTAATAGAATATATAATATTGTGAATATGAACCCATTCACGGATCGTTTGAAATCCTTTGATTGGTCCATAGGTTTTGGATTGTCAGGATGTTAATTCAGCCACAAATGGTTTTACACAGAGACTGAGTGATCTTATCAGTTCAACCTTTCCAGTCTGTGAATCAAACTGAAAAACTACCAATATACGCCCCTAGATTTACAATAGCAATACAATATATTAATACTTTAAAAATAACATAGATAATATGGCATGAAAAGCCAGTAACTATACTTACATAAATAATTATAAAACTTACAAAAACTATATACAACATTCTTACCTTAAGCAAAAAAAAATATTATTATTCAAAAGTCAATCACTGCCAAGGAAACTTGCCAAAAATTTTGTCAACAATTAATGAAATTATTTAAAAAAAAAATAATTAAAGATCTATACCTATTACCATTAAGGACATCAGTGGCAGATTAATTGACCCAATTTCAGTACCGTATGCTTTTAATAATTATTTCACAAATATTCCAAATGCTAACTCCTGTTCCTCCTCCGAGTCAGTACACCCTAGCAAGAATCCCAGATCCATATTTTTCTCTCCAACTGATAGTAATGAGGTGCTTCAAGTTATCGAATCTCTCTCTAATAGTAGTACACCTGACTTCCTTGGGATAAGTAATAAGCTTCTTAGAACTGCATCTTACTATGTTTGTGAACCCATTGTGCATATAGCAAACCTGTCTATGATCAATGGAGTCTTCACAGAAATACTTAAATCAGCAATTGTTATGCCGATTCATAAAAAAGGCGATCCGTCTGAGATAAGTAATTATCGTCCAATCTCACTTTTCCCGGTTGTATCCAAAGTGCTTGAGAGAATTGTCTTCCGACGTCTTTCTTCCTTTTTATTTGGGATTAATCCTTCAGATTCGTTGATTTCTTCTCATCAATATGGCTTCCGTTCCAAATTTTCAACTGTTCATGCCCTAATCGACGCCACACAGTTTATCTGTTCCCAACTTGACCTTAAAAATACTGTAATTGGCTTATTTCTGGATTTTTCTAAGGCATTTGACATGGTTGATCACAGTGTTTTATTAATTAAACTCAAGAACATAGGGATTCGTGGAATTCCTTTCTCATGGTTCGGCTCCTATCTCTCTGGTAGAGCACAGAGTGTGAATCTGGGCAGCATGACCTCGCATCCCCTACCTGTCCGGAGGGGCGTCCCGCAGGGCTCTGTTCTTGGTCCAACACTTTTTCTCCTTTATATTAATGATTTGGTTAAAGTCCTGGGTCCATCAGTGCACGCAGTACTTTTTGCTGACGATACCAACTTTTTCATCACCGGCCCTAATTTGCCATCCGTCGTCACCTCTGCTCAAATCCTTCTGAATAGAGTACAGGAATGGTCTCTCGTTAACTGCATGACCATTAATCGCAAGAAAAATCAGGCTGTATTATTTCGAACCACTTGCAAAAAAATTAAGCTCAGCAAGCACTTGGCCTAAAATATGCCACCAATCTCCTCCCGCAGGTCGAAGTTGCCAAGTTTTTTGGTGTCCACATAGACTCCTCCCTATTATTTGCAACTAATGTATCCTGCATCAGAGCCATAATTTTGTGACAGGTAAGTATGATTAATCGTGTGAATAATTTTCTTCCCCCTGATATCCTTGTCACCCTTTATTACTCTTTTATTTAGCCATATATCTCATAGTGCGGATCTGTTTGGGGCAACACTTATCCTTCAGTTACCAATAAATTAAAATCTGCCCAATACCGTGCCATCAAAGCAGTTTTTCGGCTGCCCCGACTATATCCCACTCAGGACTTGTTCTCCGATTTTGGTATTATTCCTTTTGAACAAATTATTAAAAAATTAAATTTATCCCTTGCATACTCCGCTTACCATAAAAACCTTCCTCCCCAATTATTACCTTGTTTTAATTGCAATAATTCTGAATGTCTATGTCTCCGATCATCCAACTTTTCCTTTATTGTCCCCAGGTGTGTATCTAGCTTCACCCAGCGATCCACCATTTAAAAATCTATGCATCAGTGGAATATGATACCCCCCAGTATCTAGCTATCCATAAGTTTTCGCACGCTGTATAACAATGTTACTAAATTTTGATATTATAAATCTCTAAATTTTTAATCAATCTTCTGTAATTTACCCCTGTTTTTTCTCTTTGTTCTTTTTTTCTTTTTTTTCTCTCTTGTTTATTTTCAGTTTTTTCTCGTTATTGCCCTAACCAAGTTCGCTTCCAGGATCCATATTATTATTGGTGTTATGTTTCATCTTGTTTTTATTTCAATAAATTGAATTGAATTACCATCATATGGACACCATAATAACTTATGGGTCATTTTATGACCAAATA
>NC_142813.1:36707126-36730765 GCF_049724085.1 Artemia sp. Qi Xiang Cuo | reverse complement strand
TCTAACCAAAATTTCACATTTGGGCCAGAATAATGTAATTTTTATAGTTTTCTTACAAAAACTAGATTTTACGGTCAAAAACCTTAATTAGTACAGATTTTACGGAAACAGTTTATTTTCAAATCAGAACTGGATTTTTTTTTCTAACCAAAATTTCACATTTGGGCCAGAAACATGTATTGTCTATAGTTTTCTTTCAAAAAACTAGAGTTTACGGTCAAAACCTTTATTAGTTCAGATTTTACGGAAACTGTTTATTTTCAAATCAAAACTGGATTTTTTATAACCAAAGTTACACATTTGGGCCAGAGAAATGTATTTTCCATAATTTTCTTACAAAAAACTAGAGTTTACGGTCAAAAACCTTTATTAGTTCAGATTTTACGGAAACAGTTTATTTTCAAATCAAAACTGGATTTTTTTTCTAACCAAAGTTACACATTTGGGCCAGAGAAATGTATTTTCCATAATTTTCTTTCAAAAAACTAGAATTTACGGTCAAAACCTTTATTAGTTCAGATTTTACGGAAACAGTTTATTTTCAAATCAAAACTGGATTTTTTTTTCTAACCAAAGTTTCACATTTGGGCCAGAGAAATGTATTTTCCATAATTTTTTTTAAAAAAACTAGAGTTTAAGGTCAAAAACCTTTATTAGTTCAGATTTTACGGAAACAGTTTATTTTTCGAACCAAAACACACACACACTCGCACAAACAAAAGCACACACACAAAAACAAACACATACAAAAACAGACACAAAAAACAGACACAAACACAAACACACACAAACACATCGTATGTTAAATAATTGGAATCTCAAACGAATAAAAATTACAAAAAAGAATATTGTGTACGAAAATGTGCTCGCTTTCATTTCAAATATGATATTGTCGAGGATTGAAAAAAGATAAAAAATAGTTGCCTCACTCCTTTATAAACAATTTTAAAGGTCTTTTCTCATTCTTGTGAAAACTTCTTAAATGCTGCTTAACTTAGTGTTTTAATTATTTCATTTTCCCTTACCGATGATAAATCATTTCGGTTGCGGAATTGAAATATGATGCAATTTGAACGCTAGAGCATTTTATAACATTTATTGTGATATAATCTAATTTTCAACAATTTTACATTCCATACAGTCTCATCTTGAATACTTAACTGGGACAAAAGCGAATGGCATCAAATTTGTTTGTTATAGCATTCCATAAAATTTATTTCGATAAAAAAAATTTTTCCTTAAAAATTTATATGGGATACTTGAAATCTCCTTGGGAGATGGGGGATTTGACTTCTCCTCTATAAATAGCTATCACTACCGTATCTCTTTCGAATACACATAAAATCATATGGTTTTAAAACTATGTTAGCAAGAAATCTAAAGAGGTAAAAGGAAAATATAGCCAAGAACTACGTTTTATATACAATTACATCCCCACTAGAAGGGGAATCCTAAACTGGACTTTTTTTCTAACCAAAGTTTCACATTTGAGTCAAAGAAATGTATTTCCCATAATTTTTTTTACAAAAAGCTAGAGTTTACGGTCAAACCCTTTATTAGTTCAGATTTTACGGAAACAGTTTATTTTCAAATAAAAACTGGATTTTCTTCTAACCAAAGTTACACATTTGGGCCAGAGAAATGTATTTTCCATAATTTTCTTTCAAAAAACTAGAGTTTACGGTCAAAAACCTTTATTAGTTCAGATTTTATGGAAACAGTTTATTTTTCGAACCAAAACACACACACTCACACAAACAAAAGCACACACACAAAAACAAACACATACAAAAACAGACACAAAAAACAGACACAAACACAAACACACACAAACACATCGTATGTTAAATAATTGGAATCTCAAACGAATAAAAATTACAAAAAAGAATATTGTGTACGAAAATGTGCTCGCTTTCATTTCAAATATGATATTGTCGAGGATTGAAAAAAGATAAAAAATAGTTGCCTCACTCCTTTATAAACAATTTTAAAGGTCTTTTCTCATTCTTGTGAAAACTTCTTAAATGCTGCTTAACTTAGTGTTTTAATTATTTCATTTTCCCTTACCGATGATAAATCCTTTCGGTTGCGGAATTGAAATATGATGCAATTCGAACGCTACAGCATTTTATAAAATTTATCGTGATATAATCTAATTTTCAACAATTTTACATTCCATACAGTCTCAACTTGAATATTTAACTGGGACAAAAGCAAATGGTATCAAATTAGTTTGTTATAGCATTCCATAAAATTTATTTCGATAAAAAAAATTTTTCCTTAAAAATTTATATGGGATACTTGAAATGTCCTTGGGAGATGGGGGATTTGACTTCTCCTCTATAAGTAGCTATCACTACCGTATCTTTTTCGAATACCCATAAAACCATAAGGTTTTAAAACTATGTTAGCAAGAAATCTAAAGAGGTAAAACGAAAATATAACCTAGAACTACGTTTTCTATACAATTACATCTCCACTAAGAGGGGAATCCTAAACTGGACTTTTTTTTCTAACCAAAGTTTCACATTTGAGTCAAAGAAATGTATTTTCCATAATTGTCTTACAAAAAACTAGAGTTTACGGTCAAAACCTTTATTAGTTCAGATTTTACGGAAACAGTTTATTTTCGAACCAAAACTGGATTTTTTTTTCTAACCAGTTACACATTTGGGCCAGAGAAATGTATTTTCCATAATTTTCTTATGAAAAACTAGAGTTTACTGTCAAAACCTTTAATAGTTCAGATTTTACGGAAACAGTTTATTTTCAAATCAAAACTGGATTTTTTTCTAACCAAAGTTACACATTTGGGCCAGAGAATTGTATTTTCCATAATTTCCTTTAAAAAACTAGAGTTTACGGTCAAAAACCTTTATTACTTCAGATTTTACGGTAAAAGTTTATTTTTAAAAAAAACTGGATTTTTTTTCTAACCAAAGTTACACATTTGGGCCAGAGAAATGTATTTTCCATAATTTTCTTTCAAAAAACTAGATTTTACGGTCAAAACCTTTATTAGTTCAGATTTTACGGAAACATTTTATTTCCAAATCGAAACTGGATTTTTTTTTTCTAACCAAAGTTACATATTTGGGCCAGAGAGATGTATTTTCCATAATTTTCTTTCAAAAAACTAGAGTTTACTGTCAAAACCTTTATTAGTTCAGATTTTACGGAAATAGTTTATTTTCAAATCAAAACTGGATTTTTTTTTCTAACCAAAGTTACACATTTGGGCCAGAGAAATGTATTTTCCATAATTTTCTTTCCAAAAACTAGAGTTTACGGTAAAACCTTTATTAGTTCAGATTTTACGGAAACAGTTTATTTTAAAATCAAAACTGGATTTTTTTCTAACCGAAGTTACACATTTGGGCCAGAGAAATATATTTTCCATAATTTTCTTTCAAAAAACTAGAGTTTACGGTCAAAAACCTTTATTAGTTCAGATTTTATGGAAATAGTTTATTTTTCGAACCAAAACACACACACTCACACAAACAAAAGCACACACAAAAACAAACACACAAAAAAACAGACACAAAAAACACACACACACACAAAAACACACAAAAGCATCGTATGTTAAATAATTGGAATCTCAAACGAATAAAAATTACTAAAAAGAATATTGTATACGATAATTTGATCGCTTTTATTTCAAATTTGATATGGTCGAGGATTGAAAAAAGACACAAAATAGTTTCCCCACTCCTTTATAAACAATTTTAAAGGTCTTTTCTCATTCTTGTGAAAACTACTTAAATGCTGCTTAACTTAGTGTTTTAATTATTTCATTTTTCCTTACCGATGATAAATCTTTTCGGTTGCGGGATTGAAATATGATGCAATTCGAACGCTACAGTATTTTACAAAATTTATCGTGATATAATTTGATTTTTCAACAATTTTACATTCCATACAGTCTCAACTTGAATATTTAACTGGGACAAAAGCGAATGGTATCCAATTAGTTTTTTATAGCATTCCATAAAATTTATTTCGATACCTTTTTTTTTCCTTAAAAATTTATATGGGATAATAGAAATGTCCTCGGGAGATGGGGGTTCTACTTCTCCTCTATAGTAGCTATCACTACCGTATCTCTTTCGAATACCCATAAAATCATAAGGTTTTAAAACTATGTTAGCAAGAGATCTAAAGAGTTAAAAAGAAAATATAACCTAGAACTACGTTTTCTATACAATTACATCTCCACTAAGAGGGGAATCCTAAACTGGACTTTTTTTCTAACCAAAGTTTCACATTTGAGTCAAAGAAATGTATTTTCAATAATTCTCTTACAAAAAACAAGAGTTTACGGTCAAACACATTTATTAGTTCAGATTTTACAGAAATAGTTTATTGTCGAACCAAAACTAGTGTTTTTTCTAACCAAAGTTTCTCATTTGAGTCAAAGAAATGTATTTTCAATAATTTTCATACAAAAAACTAGAGTTTACGGTCAAAAACTTTTATTAGTTCAGATTTTACGGAAATAGTTTATTTTCGAATCAAAGCTAGACTTTTTTTGTAACCAAAGTTTCACATTTGAGCCAGAGAAATGTATTTTCCATAATTTTCTTACAAAAAACAAGAGTTTACGGTCAAACACATTTATTAGTTCAGATTTTACGGAAATAGTTTATTGTCGAACCAAAACGGGACTTTTTTTCTAACCAAAGTTTCACATTTGAGTCAAAGAAATGTATTTTCAATAGTTTTCTTACAAAAAACTAGAGTTTACGGTCAAAAACATCTTACCGTAACATCATTTGTCCTCTAAAGTCAATTCTGATGTGATTTTGAGTTTGGGGGGAAGGGGGATTTAAAAAACATCTTCCCGTGACATAATTTGTCCTCTGAAGTCGATTCTGATGTTTTTAGCACTCTATCTATTAGTGCTTTAGAAATATCTAAAAAGCTTCTAAAGTAAAATTTTGGAAAATTTTGAGTTTGGGGGGAAGGGGGATTTCAAAAATTGTCCTCTAAAGTCGATTCTGATGTTCGTAGCATTTACGTCTTAGCGCTTTAGAAATATTTAAAAAAGCTTCTAAAGTAAAATTTTGGAAAATTTTGAGTTTGGGGGGAAGGGGGATTTCAAAAACATCTTCCCATGACATAATTTATCCTCTGAAGTCGATCTGATGTTTAGAGCACTCTATCTATTAGCGCTTTAAAACTATTTAAAAAAACTTCTAAAATAAAATTTTGGAAAATTTTGAGTTTGGGGGGAAGGGGGACTTCAAAACATCTTCCCATGACATAAATTGTCCTCTAAAGTCAAATCGGATGTTTGTAGTGCTCTATGTCTTAGCACTCTACAAATATTTAAAAAACCTTCTAAAGTAAAATATTGGAAATTTTTTAGTTTGGGGGGAAGGGGGATTTCAAAAACATTTTACCATAATACAATTTGTCATCTGAAGTCGATTCTGGTGTTTATAGAACTCTATCTATAGCGCTTTAGAAATATTTAAAAAAGCTTCTAAAGTACAATTTCGGGTTTTTTTTTTGTTTTTTTTTGTAAATTTACCGGAAATCTAAACCCACTGAAATTTTCTCTGAAGATTTCCACTGAAATTCTCAAAAATTATATCATGTCTTAAAAAGCTATTTAAACTTACATCGGCCATTGAAGAATCGAGGACTTCATTTGAGGTATTCATCACTTTTTTCAATCTCTATTTCAACCTGCACTGGAGTTAAAACCTTTCAAACATCTAATAATATACAGTAATAACGGCATATTACCTTTCGTTAATCAAACGAAAATCATAAGGAAGAGGAATTTAGAAGAGTCACTGTCCCATTCATCATTTAACCCCCTTGGAAGAGTTTTGAGCAGAAATAGACATATTTCATCATTCACAAACATCAGAATCAACTTTAGAGGGCAAATTATGTTACGGGAAGATGTTTTGAAATCCCCCTTCCCCCCAAACTCAAAAATTTTTCAATATTTTACTTTAGAAGCTTTTTTAAATATTTCTAAAGCGCTAAGACATAGAGAATGATGAAATATGTCTATTTCTGCTCAAAAACTCTCCCAAGGGGGTTAAATGATGAATGGGGCAGTGACTCTTCTAGATTCCTCTTCCTTATGATTTCGGTTTGATTAACGAAAGGTAATATGCCGTTATTACTGCATATTATTAGATGTTTGAAAGGTTTTAACTCCAGTGCAGGTTGAAATAAAGATAGAAAAAAGTGATGAATACCTCAAATGAAGTCCTCGATTCTGCAATGGTTGATGTAAGTTTAAATAGCTTTTTAAGACATGATAGAATTTTTTAGAATTTCAGTGGAAATCTTCAGGGAAAATTTCAGTGGGTTTAGATTTCCCGTAAATTTACAAAAAAAAACCAAAATTGTACTTTAGAAGCTTTTTTAAATATTTCTAAAGCGCTAATAGATAGAGTTCTATAAACACCAGAATCGACTTCAGATGACAAATTATATTATGGGAAGATGTTTTTGAAATCCCCCTTCCCCCCAAACTAAAAATTTTCCAAAATTCTACTTTAGAAGCTTTTTTAAATATTTGTAAAGCACTAAGACATAGAGCGCTACAAACATCAGAATCGACTTTAGAGGACAAGTTTTGTCATGGGAAGATGTTTTGAAATCCCTCTTCCCCCCAAACTCAAAATTTTCCAAAATTTTACTTTAGAAGGTTTTTTAAATATTTCTAAAGCGCTAAGACATAGAGCGCTACAAACATCAGAATCGACTTTAGAGGACAATTTATGTCATGGGAAGATGTTTTGAAATCCTCCTTTCCCCCAAATTCAAAATTTTCCCAAATTCTACTTCAGAAGCTTTTTTAAATATTTGTAAAGCGCTAAGACATAAGAGCGCTACAAATATCAGAATCAACTTTGAGGACAATTTATGTCATGGGAATGTTTTTTAAATCCCCCTTCCCCCCAAACTAAAAAATTTCCAAAATTTTAATTTAGAAGCTTTTTTAAATATTTCTAAAGCGCTAAAACATAGAGCGCTACAAACATCAGAATCGACTTTAGAGGACAATTTATGTCATGGGAAGATGTTTTTGAAATCCCCCTTCCCCCCAAACTCAAAATTTTTCAAAATTTTACTTTAGAAGCTTTTTAAATATTTCTAAAGTGCAAAAACATAGAGCGCTACAAACATCAGAATCGACTTTAGACGACAAATTATGTCATGGGAAGATTTTTTTGAAATCCCCTTTCCCCCCTAACTCAAAATTTTCAAATGTTTTATTTTAGGAGCTTTTAAGATATTTCTAAAGCACTAATAGATAGAGTGCTAAAAACATCAGAATCGACTTCAGAGGACAAATTATGTCACGGGAAGATGTTTTTTAAATCCCCCTTCCCCCCAAACTCAAAATCACATCAGAATTGACTTTAGAGGACAAATTATGTTATGGTAAGATGTTTTTGACCGTAAACTCTAGTTTTTTGTAAAAAAAATATGGAAAATACATTTCCCTGGCTCAGATGTGAAACTTTGGTTAGAAAAAGTCCAGTTTTGGGTCGAAAATAAACTATTTCCATAATACCTGAACTAATAAAGATTTTCGATTGTAAACTATAGTTTTTTGTAAGAAAATTATGGAAAATATATATCTCTGGCTCAAATGTGGAACTTTGGTTAAAAAAAAGTCTAGCTTTGATTCGAAAATAAACTATTTCCTTAAAATCTGAACTAATAAAAGTTTTTGACCGTAAACTCTAGTTTTTTGTAAGAAAATTATTGAAAATACATTTCTTTGACTCAAATGTGAAACTTTGGTTAGAAAAAAAAGTCCCGTTTTGGTTCGACAATAAACTATTTCCGTAAAATCTGAACTAATAAATGTGTTTGACTGTAAACTCTTGTTTTTTGTAAGAGAATTATGGAAAATACATTTCTCTGGCTCAAATGTGAAACTTTGGTTAGAAAAAAGTCTAGTTTAGGTTCGAAAATAAACTATTTCCGTAAAATCTGAACTAATAAATGTGTTTGACCGTAAACTCTAGTTCTTTTGTAAGAAAATTATGAAAAATACATTTCTCTGGCTCAAATGTGAAACTTTGTTAAAAAAAAGTCTAGCTTTGATTCGCAAATAAACTATTTCCATAAAATCTGAACTAATAAGAGTTTTTGACCTTAAACTCTAGTTTTTTTGTAAGAAAATTATTGAAAATACATTTCTTTGACTCAAATGAGAAACTTTGGTTAGAAAAAAGTCCAGTTTTGGTTCGACAATAAACCATTTCCGTAAAATCTGAACTAATAAATGTGTTTGACCGTAAACTCTTGTTTTTTGTAAGAGAATTATTGAAAATACATTTCTTTGACTCAAATGTGAAACTTTTGTTAGAAAAAAAAAATCCAGTTTAGTATTCCCCTCTTAGTGGATATGTAATTGTATAGAAAACGATGTTCTAGGTTATATTTTCCTTTTACCTCTTTAGATTTCTTGATAACATAGTTTGAAAACCTTATGATTTTATAGGTTTTCAAAAGAGATACGGTAATAACACCTACTTATAGAGGAGAAGTCGAATGTACCATCTCCAAAGGATATTTCAAGTATCCCATATAAATTTTTAAGGGAAAAAAATTATGTCAAGACAAATTTTATGGAATGCTATAACAAACTAATTGGATACCATTCGCTTTTGTCACAGTTACATATTCAAGTCGAGACTGTATTGAATGTAAAATTGTTGAAAAATCAGATTATATCACGATAAATTTTGTAAAATACTGTGGCGTTCGAATTGCATAATATTTCAATTCCGCAACTGAAAGGCTTTATCATCGATAGGGACAAATGAAATAACTAAAACACTAAGTTAAGCAGCATTTAAGAAGTTTTCACAAAAATGAGAGAAGGCCTTTAAAAATGTTTATAAAGGAGTGAGGCAACTATTTTGTGTCTTTTTTCAATCCTCGACAATATCAAATTTGAAATGAAAGCGAGCAAATTTTAGTACACAATATTCTTTTTTGTAATTTTTATTCGTTTGAGATTCCAATTATTTAACATACGATGTGTTTGTGTGTGTTTGTGTGTGTGTTTGTTTATGTTTTTGTGTTTGTGTGGGTTTTTGTTTTTGTGTGTGTGCTTTTGTTTTTGTGAGTGTGTGTTTTGGTTCGAAAAATAAACTATTTCCGTAAAATCTGAACTAATAAAGGTTTTTGACCGTAAACTCTAGTTTTTTAAAAGAAATTATAATTTAGATTATAAATTAGATTTTACGGAAACAGTTTATTTTCAAATCAAAACTGGATTTTTTTCTAACCAAAGTTACACATTTGGGCCAGAGAAATGTATTTTCCATAATTTTCTTTAAAAAACTAGAGTTTACGGTCAAAAACCTTTATTACTTCAGATTTTACGGTAACAGTTTATTTTCAAAAAAAACTGGATTTTTTTTCTAACCAAAGTTACACATTTGGGCCAGAGAAATTTTTTTTTCATAATTTTCTTTCCAAAAACTAGAGTTTACGGTCAAAACCTTTATTAGTTCAGAATTTACGGAAACAGTTTATTTTCAAATCAAAACTGGATTTTTTTTCTAACCAAAGTTTCAAATTTGGGCCAGAGAAATGTATTTTCCATAATTTTCTTGCAAAAAACTAGAGTTTACGGTAAAACCTTTATTAGTTCAGATTTTACGGAAACAGTTTATTTTCAAATCAAAACTGGATTTTTTTCTAACCGAAGTTACACATTTGGGCCAGAGAAATATATTTTCAATAATTTTCTTTCAAAAAACTAGAGTTTACGGTCAAAAACCTTTATTAGTTCAGATTTTATGGAAATAGTTTATTTTTCGAACCAAAACACTCACACAAACAAAAGCACACAAAAACACATTGACACACAAAAAAAAAAAAACACACCACAAAAAAAAACAAAAACAAACACACAAAAGCATCGTATGTTAAATAATTGGAATCTAAAACGAACAAAAATTACAAAAAAGAATATTGTGTACGAAAATTTGATCGCTTTCATTTCAAATTTGATATTGTCGAGGATTGAAGAAAGATACAAAATAGTTGCCTCACTTCTTTATAAACAATTTTAAAGGTCTTTTCTCAGTTTTTTAAACTGAGTTTTTTAAAAGAAAATTATAATTTTCTTTAAAAGTAAACTCTAGTTTTTTGAAAGAAAATTATGGAAAATACATTTCTCTGGCCCAAATGTATAACTTTGGTTAGAAAAAAAATCCAGTTTTGATTTGAAAATAAACTGTTTCCGTAAAAATCTGAACTAATAAAGGTTATGACCGTAAACTCTAGTTTTTTGAAAGGAAATTATGGAAAATACATTTCTCTGGCCCAAATGTGTAACTTTGGCTAGAAAAAAAATCCAGTTTTGGTTTGAAAATAAACTGTTTCCGTAAAATCTGAACTAATAAAGGTTTTGACCGTACACTCTAGTTTTTGTAAGAAAATTATGGAAAATACATTTCCCTGGCCGAAATGGGTAACTTTAGTTAGAAAAATAAAATCTAGTTTTGTTTTGAAAATAAACTGTTTCCGTAAAATCTGAACTAATAAAGGTTTTGACCGTAAACTCTAGTTTTATGTAAGAAAATTATAGAAAATGCATTTCTCTGGCCCAAATGTGAAACTTTGGTTAGAAAAAAATCCAGTTTTGATTCGAAAATAAACTGTTTCCGTAAAATCTGTACTAACTAAGGTTTTTGACCTTAAACTCTAGTTTTTTGAAAGAAAACTACGGAAAATACATTTCTCTGGCCCAAATTTGAAACTTTGTTTAGAAAAAAAATCCAATTTTGATTTGAAAATAAACTGTTTCCGTAAAATCTGAACTAATAAAGGTTTTGACCGTAAACTCTAGTTTTTCGTAAGAAAATTATGGAAAATACATTTCTCTGGCCCAAATGTGTAACTTTGGTTAGAAAAAAATCCAGTTTTGGTTCGAAAATAAACTGTTTCCGTAAAATCTGAACTAATAACGGTTTTTGACCGTAAACTCTAGTTTATCGTAAGAAAATTATAGAAAATACATTTCTCTGGCTCAAATGTGAAACTTTGGTTGGAAAAAAGTCCAGCTTTGGATCAAAAATAAACTGTTTCCGTAAAATCTGAACTAATAAAGGTTTTTGACCATAAACTCTAGTTTTTTGAAAGAAAATTACGGAAAATACATTTCTCTGGCCCAAATGTGTAACTTTGGTTAGAAAAAATGCAGTTTTGATTTGAAAATAAACTGTTTCCATAAAATCTGAACTAATAAAGGTTTTGACCGTAAACCCTAGTTTTTTGTAAGAAAATTATGGAAAATATATTTCTCTGGCCCAAATGTGTAACTTTGGTTAGAAAAAAAAATCCAGTTTTGGTTCGAAAATAAACTTTTTCCGTAAAATCTGAATTAATAAAGGTTTTGAACGTAAACTCTAGTTTTTTGTAAGAAAATTATGGAAAATACATTTCTCTGCCCCAAATGTGTAACTTTGGTTAGAAAAAAAATCCAGTTTTGGTTCGAAAATAAACTGTTTCCGTAAAATCTGAACTAATAAAGGTTTTGACCGTAAACTCTTGTTTTTTGTAAGAAATTTATGGAATATACTTTTCTTTGACTCAAATGTGAAACTTTGGTTAGAAGAAAAGTCCAGTTTTGGTTCAAAACTAATCTATTTCCGTAAAATCTGAACTAATAAAGGTTTTTGACCGTAAAATATAGTTTTTTGTAAGAAAATTATAGAAAATACATTTCTCTGGCTCAAATGTGAATCTTTGGTTAGAAAAAAAAATCAGCTTTGTATCAAAACATAAACTATTTCCGTAAAATCTGAACTAATAAAGGTTTTTTGACTATAAACTGTAGTTTTTGATCATAGTTTTCTCAATCTTTTTAGGATGTATGGAGCGAGTGGGACCTCACGCATGAGCAGGAGCTTCTTTTGTGTAATACAAGCATATATGATAGTGATGAAGTAAAGAAAATCCACTATATGTCTGATGATAGTGATGAAGTAATGGAAAATCCATTATACATCGCTAGGATTTTCATACACATAAGATGATCTAGTGAGGAGGGGACCTTCGGGAAGAATGTGTATTGAAGACGATGAGCGGTTGTCTGCTCATCGTCTTCCTATAAGAGTACGTGAAGATTTATTTCAGGAGATGCCCTCTTTGAACAATATAACGGTAAATGATGAACCGGAGGTTGAGATTGAATATATACCATCCCCTCTGGTAGATATAATGGTAGTGGAGGATGGTGACGATGACATTCAGATAATTGAACCGGACATAGTTTATTTAAAAAGCATTGTAAATATTGATATTTCAAAAGAATAAAGATTAGAAGATCGAATTATTTTTTGTTATCTTTGATAGAAAACTTGGCTGTGGACTGATAATACTCTATGGAGTGAGTAGAGAGCTATCTTATACTCGTGACGGGAGTCCTTATATGGGCATAGAATACTGACGGGAGTCCATATATGGGCATAGCCTCCCTAGGGAGAATGATTACGTAATGGGGTCAATGACCTCTTTTTCCAAGTGTGTCAACAACAACAACATCGACCTTGACATTCGCTGAGAGCGTGCACTTACAACAACAACAACATCGACCGTGGAACAGCTGTGCTGTCGAACTCAATTCACCTATCGTGAATCAATAATTCCCCTTAGAAACAACAAATTTATTTCACCTTTCTTGACAGATCAATCAATCAATGACATCATCTGTCAGACTTTAAAAATTTTCACCCTAGAAACATTTCTCCAGGAATAGATTCAAATCATTAATGTCTTTGCCTCGGGAACAACTCTTTTGGTCTAACTCCAAAGGATATTAATAACCAAAGACCAATGCAAACAATTAGGCAAGAAACATCTTAGCGATGAATTGTTTTAGCGCGCGAAAACGTTTCTTATTAATTTGAAATGCGTTAGCGCAGAGATGCCAATAACAAAGGAACACGCTGAAATTACGTTTAGGGATTATTTGGGCGAAACTGTTTTAGACAGGTTATGGAACTATTTCGGCGAAACAGTTAGAGACGTTTTGAAAGAAGATTTTTGAAGAGATTTTGAAAGAGAATTTGAGTGTGGTCGTTATAATACACACGTTTCATTTGAACAGTGTTGTGAGGTCATCTACCTCAACCCAAAGGGTCCCAATCCTCCTACCCCAACCCCGAAGGAAGCCCCCGGTCCTCAAAGGCCTCCCAAGCTCCCACAGGCCCTCCACCGGTCCCCAAATGTTACCCTGGCCCCTAACTGCTCCCCCGGACCCTCAAAGGCCCCCCACGCTCCCAAAGGGCCACCGGCGCCCCCAAAGGCCCACCCAGACCCCCAAAGGCCATCCCCGGGCCCCCCAAAGGCCCATCGAGCTCCCAAAGGCCCATCGAGCTCCCAAAGGACCAACGGGGTCCCAAAGGCCCTCCACCGGCCCCCAACTGCCCCACCGGACCCCCAAAGGCCCTCCCCTGGTCTTCAAAGGTCCCCCGGGCTCCCAAAGGACCAACGGGGTCCCAAAGGCCCTCCACCAGTCCCCAAATGTCCCCCAGGCACTCAAAGGCCCTCCCTGTGCCCCAAATGCCCACCCACACCCCCCAAGGCCCACCCCGGGCCCCCCCAAAGGGCCATCGAGCTCCAAAAGCCCCACGGGGTCCCAAAGGCCCTCCACCGGTCCCCAACTGACCCACCGGCCCCCCAAAGGCCATCCCCAGGTCCGCAAAGGTCCCCCGGGCGCCCAAAGGACCCACCGGGTCCCAAAGTCCCGCCCCCGGGCCCCAAAAGTCCCCCAGGCCCCCGAAGGCCCTCCCTGTGCCCCAAAGGCCCACCCAGACCCCCAAAGGCCATCCCCGGGCCCCCCAAAGGCCCATCGAGCTCCCAAAGGACCAACGGGGTCCCAAAGGCCCTCCACCGGGCCCCAAATGACCCCCAGCCACCCCAACGCCCACCCTGTGCCCCAAAGGCCCTCCCGGTGCCCCCAAAGGCCCTCCCCCGGCCCCCAAAGGTCCCCCGGACCAGAGAAGCGCCGCCGGGATAACACACACACACACATACACACACAGAGACACTCACAGAGACACACACACACACACACACACACACAGACGTACACATACACAAACACACACACACATACACACACACACACAAACACAAAAACTTACACCCACACGCAAAAAATTACACACACACACACACACAAAACTTACACAAACAAAAACATAAACCCACACGCAAAAACATATATATACTTACTCACTTACCCACACACTTACACACACACACATACTCATGCATACCCTCACATACACGCACACTTATACCCACGCAAACACACACACGCACACACACTCGCACATCCCAACACACTTACATCCACACACACATACATAGGTGAGTGTTGTCTGAAACCTATGATTTGGGATATTTAATTTGCTATTTTTGACTTTTCATAACCGGATTTCTTAGTCTTTCGTAGGTGTATGGTGTCTGAAACCTATGATTTGGGATGTGTGGGTTGCTATTTTTGACTTTTCTGAGCAGGATTTCTTAGCCATTCGTAGGTGTGTGCTTTCAGAAAATTATGATTTGGGAGGTATAGTTTGCTTTTTGAACTTTTCAGAGCTAGGATTCTTAGTCACTCATAGGTGTTTGTTGTCTGAAACTTCGAGTTTGGGATGAGTAGTTTGCTATTTCAGACTTTTCTGAGCTAAGGTTTCTTAGTATTTCGTAGGCGAATGCTGTCTGAAACTCATGAAGTGGGATAGTTAAATAACTATTTTGGTCTTATCTGAGATAGATTTCTCAGTCTTTCATTTGCACGTGCTGTCTGAAACCTCTGATTTTGGATCTGTAATTTACTTGTCTGAATTTTCATAACAAGATTTCATAGTCTTTCGTAGGTGTATGGTGTCTGAAACCTATGATTTGGGATGTGTGGCTTGCTATTCTTTTACTTTTCTGAGCAGGATTTCTTAGTCATTCATATGTGTGTTTTGACTGAAACCTATGATTTAGGATGGTTAATTTGTTATTTTTGACTTTTCTGAGCTAGATTTCTTAGCCTTTCATAGGTGTGACCTTTCAGAAAATTATGATTTGGGAGGTATAGTTTGCTTTTTGGACTTTTCATAGCTAGGATTCTTAGTCACTCATAGGTGTTTGTTGTCTGAAACTTCGAGTTTGGGATGAGTAGTTGGCTATTTCAGACTTTTCTGAGCTAAGGTTTCTTAGTATTTCGTAGGTGAATGCTGTCTGAAACTTATGATTTGGGATATGTAAATTACTATTTCGGGCTTTTCTGAGTTGGATTTCTTAGTCTTTCATAGGCGTGTGATGTCTGAAACCTATGATTTGGGCTATGTAGTTTGCTATTTTCTGACTTTTCATAACCGGATTTCTTAGTCTTTCGTAGGTGTGTGGTGTCTGAAACCTATGATTTGGGATGTATAGTTTGCTTTTTTTTGACTTTTCTGAGCTAGGATTTCTTAGCCATTTCGTAGGTGTGTGTTGACTGAAACCTATGATTTGGGATGAGTAGTTGGCTATTTTTGACTTTTCTGAGCTAAATTTCTTAGCCTTTCATAGGTGTGTCCTTTCAGAAAATTATGATTTGGGAGGTATAGTTTGCTTTTTGGACTTTTCATAGCTAGGATTCTTAGTCACTCATAGGTTTTTGTTGTCTGAAACTTCGAGTTTGGGATGATTAGTTGTCTATTTCAGACTTTTCTGAGATAAGGTTTATTATTATTTCGTAGTTTACTGCTGTCTTAAAATTATTATTTGTGATTTCTAAATTACTATTTCTGTCTTTTCTTAGTTGGATTTCTTAGTCTTTCATAGGTGTGTGATGTCTGAAACCTATGATTTGGGATGTGTAGTTTGCTATTTTCGACTTTTCTGAGCTAGGTTTCTTAGCCATTCATAGGTATGTGTTGTCAGAAAATTATGATTTGGGATGTGTAGTTTGCTATTTCAGGCTGTTCTGAGCTAAGGTTTTCTAGTATTTCGTAGGTGAATGTTGTCTGAAAACTATAGTTTGTGATGAGTAGTTTGCTATTTTTGACTTTTCTGAGCTAGGTTTCTTAGTCTTTCTTTGATGTGTGTTGACTGAAACCTATGATTTTGGATAAGTAGTTTGCTATTTTTGACTTTTCTGAGCTGGATTTATTAGCCTTTCCTAGGTGTGTGTTGACTGAAACCTATGATTGGGATGAGTGGTTTGCTATTTTTGTCTTTTCTGAGCTAGATTTCTTATCCATTCTTAGGTGAGTGTTGTCTGAAACCTATTATGTGGGATGTGTCGATTGCTATTTGAACTTTTCATAGCTGAATGATTCTTAGTCCGTTCATAGGTGTTTGTTGTCTGAAACCTATAGTTTGGGATGAGTAGTTTCGCTATTTCAGGCTTTTCTGAGCTAAGGTTTCTTAGTCTTTCATAGGTGAATTATGTCTGAAACCTATGATTTGGGATATATAAATTACTATTTCGGGCTTTTATGAGTGGTATTTATTAGTCTTTCCTAGGTGTGTGTTGTCTGAAACCTATGATTTGGGATGAGTGGATTGCTACTTTTTACTTTTCTGAGCTGAATTTCTTAGCGTTTCATAGATGTTTGGTGTCTGAAACCTATAGTTTGGGATGACTAGTTTGCTATTTTTGACTTTTCTGAGCTAGGTTTCTTAGCCGTTCTTAGGTGAGTGGTGTCTGAAACCTAGAATTTGGGATATGTAATTTTATATTTCTGGCTTTTCTAAGATAGATTTCTTAGTCTTTCATAGGTATGTGTTGTCTGAAACCTATGATTTTTGATGTTTGGGTTGCTATTTTTTTACTTTTCCGAGCTGGATTTCTTAGCCGTTCATAGGTGAGTGCTGTCTGAAACTTATGATTTGAGATGGTTAATTTGCTATTTCCGGCATTTATTAGCTAGGTTTCATAGCCTCTCATTGGTGTATGTTGTCAGAAAATTACGATTTGGGATGTGTAGTTTTCTATTTGAACTCTTCAGAGCTAGGATTCTTAGTCCATCATTGGTGTTTGTTGTCTGAAACCAATAGTTTGGGATGACTAGTTTGCTATTTCATGCTTGTTCATTTTGAATTTCTGTCATGAAATGCAAGAGTTGGAAAATTAGTGTCTTAGTCCACCAGCTCAGTATTAGGGTCCCAGTCAACCATCCTGAATGGTGGAAATTCACTAGCTCAGAATTGGGGTCTTAGTCCACCAGCCTGAATGGTGGAAATCCACGAGCTCACTATTGGGTTCTCAGTCCACCATCCTGAATGGTGGAAATTCACGTGCTCAGAATTGGGGTCTTAGTCCACCAGCCCGAATGGTGGAAATCCACTAGCTCAGAATTGGGGTCTTAGTCCACCAGCCTGAATGGTTGAAATTCACATTAGACGGCACAAAAACTTACACACACACAAAAAATAACACACACACACAAAAAAACTTACACACACACACAAAAACTTACACACACACACACATGAAAACTTACACACACACACACCAAACCCTATACACACACGACGAAACTTACACACACACACACAAAACTTACACACACACACACACACACAAACTTACAAGCATGCACACACGAAAACTTACATGCACACAAAAACTTACATGCACACAAAAACTTACACACACACACACACACACAAAACTTAAACACAAAAACAAAAAAAAACACACAAACACAAACACAAAAAAAAACAAAAACAAAAAAAATTAAACACACACACACACACACACACAAAAACAAACACAACAAAAAAAAAAAAACACACACACACATGCACAAAAACTTACACACACACACACACACACACACAAAACTAAAACACACACACACCAAAACTTACACACACACCCAAACAAATACACACACAAAAACTTAAAAAAACAAACACACAAACACACACACAAAAACTTTAACTAGATCACTAAAAATAACATACACACAAAAAAATACATTAACACAAAAACTTACACACACACACACACAAAACTTACACACACAAACACACGAAAACTGGAGTCTGCATATATGTAGGATGTTATAGTAAAGTGACTACCAGATTTTAGTTATGATGCATACCACAGTAATGATGTTTTTATTTACCGAAAAATTTTAAAAGGTCGACTCTCATAATTCTTTTTTTTACATACAGACTAAATCATATACTTCCAACAGCTGTTCAAAGGTTACTGATAAGGGAAAACGGTAAGGTCGTATTTTTTCACCAAGGAGATAACTCTTAACAGTTAATAAACACGTGTCTGAAAAATAATATTCTATTATTCTGTGTATTAAATTAAAATTAATTTAAGTATATTAAAAATGAGTTAAAAAAAAAACAAATTTTTTGAAAAAAAAATCCTGTGGAAATATTATAAAAAAAAATAAAAACCATAAATAGTTAATAAAAAGATTTATAAATAAAAACTGTAGTTTAATATACGCAGCTGGTTAAAAATACTTTTCTCTATCATAGTCTAGATTAGTCTTTACTGAATTATGCTGATTATATTTTTAATGTAACCCGCTTTGAACATTTTTCTTGTGCACTGAAGAATTTATAGAACTGACGGTATTGTTTTCTATCGTAAAGGAAAAAATCTTGTCTCAGGTGTAAAACTAGGTAACAAGACAGTAAAAAATTCATCTAGCATAGTGAATCTCTAGTATAGGGTTACCTATTTGTTATGACGTTATGTTGATGCGTTCTGTCTTAGTAGATGACTTGCTAACACCACAAATACTTAGAATATGTGGTTGTTACACCATATACTAGCACTCTCTCCACTTTGGACTCTTCTCATATAATAAAGGTAAAATATTTACGTACTTTTTCCGTTTTTATAAAGTAACCTTAGTAGTAACACCCGCTCATATTCAGTCTTAGTTTTGGTATTGTAAGTGTTCCCATTATTTCAATGGCCCCCCTCCCTAACTCCAATATAACGATACACAATCCCGATACACTCACAAATAGTATACGAAGTAACATGTACACAGCCCAAGTACCCTCCCCTCCACAGGAGTCACATGCACCTTACGGTTATATGATATCTGGCTCTGGTCGATCTGTTGACAGTGAATAAATACATTCTATTTTGTGCAATTGTCAAAGTGTTTAACTGAGAACATTATTTCTATTTCGTAGGGGTGATCAGGGACTGTTGTTGATTAACAACTCTGACCATGTCAGAGATATTGGACCTTTCAACTATGATGAATTGAATGGCTAGTTCAAAATTTGATTATATATCTTTGGGAAAAAAGGGGCGTAGGAAGGGTGCTATTTTCCCTCCAAAATTTTTGGTCACTTAAATTGGACACTCGAACTTTTTACAAATGCTCTAGTTAGTACTCTCCCAATGCTCGAGGACCATTGGTTCGATATGATCACCCCAGGGGAAAGTTGCGTGTCCCTCGTATTGTAGGAGTTGTTGTAAAAAGCTGTAAAGGAGCTAATTCAATTGGAAATGAAAAGTTCTAGCTCCCTTCTTAAGCGTCAAAAGTGATTAGAGGGCAACCAGCCTCTCTCCCAGGTCCATCATTTGTCCAAACACTTTCTATCAAAATTTTGATCAAATTTCACCATAGTTGAAAGGTCCAGTAATTATGTGTTTAAGGATGTCAGCCCCCCTCCTTTCCACAGCCTCAGGGCAAGGACTATAAGCTCTGCCATCTGCCCATTGATAAAATATAAAGATTTTATGGACGGTGTTGTCGTATTAACGTCTCATGGAGCTCTTTAGTCTGGAGTCGGAAGTTTATATAGTCTTTTTTTTATATATTTAATTTTTTTTTGTTTTTTTATTTTTTGTTATGTTAGTTTATTTTTGCCACCCTAGGTGAATAGTTTTGTTGGGGCATATTATAGTTTTGTTTTGTTGGTTTTTTCAGATTATAAATCTCTCTCTCTCTCTCTCTACTTTAAATTTCGTGTTACTAGATAATATATAATTACTAAACTTTTAAATTTTATAAATTTACAAATATTATTTTATTATCTAATATTTTAAATTAATTTTAAATTATCTTTCGAAATGAAAGACCTAATATGGAATGACATAATATATAGCAGAAAGTGCTTTTTGAAATTCCATTTCAGCAATTCCATTTCAGCCCCTCTCCCGTCCGTAATATTACTAGAAAGCCAAAGAAGTTCTGGCATTAAAATCCAAACCTCACATTAATGGAGACCTCTGTCCTCATGTCTCAATCGGAGATAGACATAAGGAGGGATTTTTATATGAAGGAGGACAATAAGCTGACACAACTGTAAAGGTCTTCTTATTAATATAAATGGAGACTACAACACATTCATTTGTTGAAACATAATGTAAATCTGCTTTCAGTGTATTTTTAACAAAGATTGCTGCGCTATAAAAAATTTTCGAAGGATCAAATTTAGAAAAACACCGGTGACCTTTGTCCACAATGGTAACCACTTCTAAGGTTTCTCCAGCAGTAACGAGATTTATAAGATCTGAATTACTTTGACCTATAAACTCTTTGCACTCTGATTTACTTTTAAATGAAGGAGTACCCCTCACAAGCATTCTTGGCAGGCGTTTTTTCACATCCCTCGGAGTATATTTTAGTGCTGCTGAATTTTCATTGAAAACACAAAGAGCATTGTTCAAATCTTGTTTTAAAGTAAGTTCAACAATAATTTTAAATTCTCGGCCTGGTATGATTTTTTTAGACGAGACTTTGCTTATATCTCTTTTGATTATTTTGTTAATCTCATGCACAATTTTTGCTGGGGGATCCATCTTTTTTTTATATGATCAAGACCCTCATTAATACTCGGATCAAGAGCGATACTAAATGTTTCGGGACCTTTCACAACTCTGAAGTATGGTCTAAGATTCAAAGAGGAGTGTGGAGATATAATACTAGTTCATAAGACACACAATGTTCATAATACTAGTTTTAAAAATAATTTTTTTCGAATGTAATAAGGAACTGACTCAGGAACTTAAAACAAACGAAATTTTTTACTCTAAAACTTTTGCGGCAAGTATTCATAATATGACCCCAAATAAAATTTCGCGTGATATTTCCCAACAGTTCAAAATCAATTAAAAAAAATGGAACTTTACTGACCAAACCGGCATCACCCCATCCCCCCCCTAAAAACGTTAGGTTTTTATGAGGTTATAATTCAGGACTTTGCGTGTCATATATAATCGTATAATTATAAGAGTCCCATAAACATTTCAACCGCCAAATAGTTTATAAAGTTCAGTTTATAATTTAAATGTATAAAACTCACTCGGCCAGAGGTTTAAAGCTCATAAATTTCATAAGATCTATTTATTATAATTATAGGCGTGTGTGATTAAGCGGTCATTTTTAAAGAATTGGAAAAAAATTTGAACTTTCTCTTAAAGAGCAAGGTATTGACTAGGGGGCGAACCCCCTAATATACGTATTAAAAATATATTAATTTATTAGTTCGTTTATTATTTTAATTCTTATGTGAAGTATATTTATTAATAATAAAAACGTTCGTTAATAAAATGAAACAAGGTTCGAGAAAGTCATTTAACCAAAAAAAATTAAATTAATATGAAAATTTTGTTTTAATTATTCATGTACTGTGAGCCAAGATCAAAACCTGCATTTATTCAAAAACGTTCAAAAATAAAATAAAAAAAAAATAGTTTTTTTAACTGAAAGTAAGGAGCGACATTAAAAATTAAAACGAACATAAATTATTCCTTATATTAAAGGGACGGCCCTCGCCACCACGCCTTTATATATCCTATAACTTGTGTATTAAAAAACAAACTAATTTTTTAAACAAAACTAAACAAGGTTATGACATAGCTATTGTGGTAGTATGTGACCTAGAATATCATTCAAGTTCTCCTATAACATACATAAATGATAAACCCTAGGTAACAAAAAAAATAAAAAAAACAAGTATTTTTATATTAAATTAATTTGAGCACGAATAAAATAAAAAAATAAGAACTTCTTAATTTTATTTAATGGTGGGGCCTCTCCTCCGCGCCGTTCTATGTTATATAAAGTGTGTCGGTCTAAACCAAATATTTTTTTTTTAAAAAATATAAATATTTTTATTAATTAGCTAGGCGTGGATGAGGGGAACCCCCCTTTCATATACGGAATAATTTCTTTTCGTTTTGAGTTTTACTGTCGATCCTTACTTCCAGTTAAAAAAACTTGTGTTTTTTATTTAATTAGCATATAGTATTAGTTATTGGGAAGCATACAGACGTTTTCAGGTGGGTTTTTTTTTGGTAGTGGAGGGGGGGGGTGGGTCGGGGGTTATGTTGGTGGATCTATCCATGAAGGAAGTTTTCATGGGGGAAGGGAAATGTCCAGGAACGGGGCGCCGGACTTGCCATCATTATTTATTGGTTATTGGGACGTATACAAACAATTTCAGGAAGGATTTTTAGTTCTGGCGGGGGGCTGGAGGAGGGGGTGAATCGGGAGAATCTTTCCGTGGAGGATGTTTCTTTTGGGTAAGGGACATTTCTATGAAGGGGGCGCTGGATTTCCAAGCATTATTTAAAAAACAATCATAAATTAAATTAAAAAAAGCAAGTTTTTTCAACTGAAAATATGAACCAACATTAGAACCTAAAAGAAACGGAAATTATTAAGTTTATGAGATGGTTGTCACCCCAGTCAATAACATACGCGTTAAGCTAATCTTTTTTTAGTGCTTTCAAAATAGATCTATATTCTAATTGAAAGGACTTTGTTTTGCTGGGTTTTTTTAATTAAATTTTTTTTTTACTTTTAACTTAATGAGCTCTTTAGTTAATAAGGGGAGAACCCCCTCATATACGTAATAACATATAACTAATAAAAAAAAACAATAAAAAAAACAAGCGATACGGCTCTATAGTAATCGAAACTTTTCAAAACGGAATTTTGATGTCAATAGATGTATCAAAAGAATGGGTTTATAATGCTGATTCTAAATATATAAATTTTATTAAGTTTAGTATTACTCATCAAAGGCTACGAGCCTGAGAAAATTTACCGGATTTTTCAAAGAGGGGGGAAACACCCCCAACAAATGAAAGAATTTTAATGAAAATAACAACGTCATATTCGGGGCATCAGAATACCCTATTACATAGGTTCCAAGCTCATATCTAAAAAAATCTGCAACTTTGTATTTTTTGCCAGAAGAAAAATATACGAATATAGAAGTTAGTTACGTAAGTTAATTTGTAAATTACGTCATAGCCAAATTTAGAGACATCCATTTAACAAAAGAAAATTGAAATTTTTACGAAAATATTGTTTGCGCAAACTTATTCAATGACTGTGATCCCAAATAAAAGCTGAATTAACTAAGAAAAGATCATATATTAAATTAAAAAAAACAAGTTTTTTAAATTAAAAGTAAGTAGTGACAGGAAAACTTAACCCGCACAGAAAATAGTACTTATATAAAAGGGGCTGTCCCCTCCTCAACGACTCAATAGATAAGAAACATATGTAATCTGGCTGAAAAAATTATTTTTTAAAAAAAAAAAAAAAGCACTCGTAAATAGCGCAGCTTTGAGGAGCAGATCGCCCCGGTCATATACGGCCTACGTTATGGGTGGGTTAAGTTTTAATGTCAGC
>NC_142813.1:36685723-36706626 GCF_049724085.1 Artemia sp. Qi Xiang Cuo | reverse complement strand
AGATTTTTTTTTGGGGGGGGGGAGGGGGAGACCCCCCTATGCAAATAGGTTTAAGTAAGTTTGTTCCTTTTGTGTATCGTTCTTTTTTATTATGTTTTAATAAGCCCTTAAGTTTGTTTCGGGTGTTATGATTTATACTGTCTTCAAACCATTCTTCAGTTCTTAGGAGGGAAAGATGAATCTGGAAGTTTTAGTTTTTTTGTAACTTATGTGGTCTGACGAAATTTTTGAAAAATATAAATTATTAATCTAATATTCAAAATGATTAAACAGATTTGATAACGTCAGTTATGTTTATATCTTGAGTTTGTATAAACAAGCCGTGTTTGTAATTTAAGGGAGGTATGAAACACTTGTTGCGTATTGGCTTCCCTGCTGAGAAAAAAAAGATCATATTCATTAATTCCAAATCTTATCTCTTTTAAAAATTAAATATAGATTGCCTCTCTTTAAGCCAACGCTAAATTTTCAAGTAATTATCTTTATCATAATTGTGAAAAAAGCAATGTGTCAACATTTGTAGTGACCATTTTTTCTTTTTTCTTTTTTTCGAACAAGCTAGTCACCCGAACAAATTATTAACTACCGAAGAGCGTGGCCGTGGCGATTCAAAAGGTATTATGTAGTACCTTTTGCCAAAGTGATATTCGTAGCTCTGCTAAACTAAATATCCTCGATCGCTTTGTCCATTTCACGATCCGTTTTCATCTATCTTATTTAGGTGTCAGGATGAAACGTTTTAATTTTTCCAAAATGTGTTTGTGTCTCCTTTTCTATATTGCAGAAACAGATGTAATTTTGGACCTTTTGCACCAAAATTTTGCCTGTCTTATTTCGAAGTCCTGTTGAAAGCCTAAGTAGTATGTTACCTACCATTTTGCCAACGCCCCCGTACCAAACAGGTTTTTCTGGTAGGTAAACAATTTGCGTAATTTCAAAGTTCAATGTCTTTTTTTGGTGATAAACCAAAAACCGAATGAAGTCCATAGTACTTTGCAGAAACCCGTGAATGTAGGACTGAAAGTCCAATTACTAATCAAGCTAGTGTGACTGCCATTTTTTGATCTGGTTAAGTGGGTATAATCTGGTTTGGTTTGCTATTGCGAGAGGACTCAAGCGATTTCTTTCTTTGTCAAGAGGTTTACGTAATTAATTAAACCTGTATTATAAAACCAGCGTGTCTTGTTTCGAGTTTTAACGGGGCAAGTTTTTTGATCGCTTGATAGGTGATTAGGATTTGAATAAAAGGAATTTTTATGACGTAAATTTCTAGTTCATGATACATGTCTTTTTAGCATTTGCAAAAAAGGAATAATTAGTGATTGGAAAATTTTTTAATGCTTTTACAATCGGAGATGTTTGATTAAGCTTTTGCGAAAAAAAATGGTAATGGAATTTGCGAATTGGAGGAGATGTCGTGACAAAAAAGGAGTAATTAGTGATTGGAAAATTTTGAGGGAGATGGGCATGCATGGAGGATTGAGTTGCTTGAGAGTTCAGTTAAAGGGGATACAGTTGCATGGGGGGTTTCGATTATACACGGGTTCAGTTACAAGGGGGTTCAGTTGCACGGGGGTATCCCTTTTTTCGTAAATCGGGCTCCCTGTTTTCAAAATCCCTTTTTCTTCTGAGGATTGGAGCATTTGGTGGCTAGATATTAAACGTAATGAAATTTAGCACGGAGGTTCAGTTGTACAGGGGTTTCAGTTACATTGGGGTTCTTTGTGTTAAATAAGTAGTTTTTGTATCTTTTAAAAGAGCTTTACGGGGATTGAGAGACTCAGTTGCCTAATTCCGTGTGATTTTTCTTTACTTGTTGTTCATAAAAAAAGATATTTTTGTGTTAAATAAGTAGTTTTTGTATATTTTAAAAGAGCTTTACGGGGATTGAGAGACTCAGTTGCCTAATTCCGTGTGATTTTTATTTACTTGTTGGTCATTAAAAACGAAATTTTTGTGTTAAATAATTAGTTTTTGTATCTTTTAAAAGAGCTTTACGGGGATTGAGAGACTCAGTTGCCTAATTCCGTGTGATTTTTCTTTACTTGATGGTCATTAAAAACGAAATTTTTATGTTAAATAAGTAGTTTTTGTATCTTTTAAAAGATCTTTACGTTGATTGAGAGACTCAGTTGCCTAATTCCGTGTGGTTTTTCTTTACTTGATGGTCAATAAAAACTAAATTTTTATGTTAAAAAAGAAGTTTTTGTATCTTTTAAAAGAGCTTTACGGGGATTGAGAGACTCAGTTGCCTAATTCCGTGTGATTTTTCTTTACTTGATGGTCATTAAAAACGAAATTTTTGTGTTAAATAAGTAGTTTTTTGTATCTTTTAAAAGAGCTTTACAGAGATTGAGAGACTCAGTTGCCTAATTCCGTGTGATTTTTCTTTACTTGATGGTCATTAAAAAAGAATTTTTTGTTTTAAATAAGTAGTTTTTGTATCTTTTAAAAGAGCTGTACGGGGATTGAGAGACACAGGTGCCTAATTCCGTGCGATTTTTCTTTACTTGGTGGTCATTAAAAAAGAAATTTTTGTGTTAAATAAGTAGTTTTTGTATCTTTTAAAAGAGCTTTACAGGGTTTGAGTGACTCAGTTACCTAATTCCATGGGTTTTTTCTTTACTTGGTGGTCATTAAAAACGAAATTTTTGTGTTAAATAAGTAGTTTTTGTATCTTTTAAAAGAGCTTTACGGGTATTGAGAGCCTCAGTTGCCTAATTCCGTATGATTTTTCCTTACTTGATGGTAATTAAAAACGTAATTTTTTGTGTTAAATCAGTAGTTTTTTTATCTTTTAAAAGAGCTTTACAGGGATTGAGAGACTCAAATACCTAATTCCGTGTGATTTTTATTTACTTGGTGATCATTAAAAACGAAATTTTTGTGTTAAATAATTAGTTGTTATATATTTTAAAATAGATTTACGGGGATTGAGAGACTCAGTTGCCTAATTCCGTGTGATTTTTTCTTTACTTGGTAGTCATTAAAAACGAAATTTTTGTGTTAATTCTAGGGCAGGGGTAACTATTTAGTTTAAATAATTCTAGGAGGAATTGAGTTTTATGGATGGTATGGAAAAATGGTACTTGTTAAATATTCGGGTAAACATACGACTAAGAAATCTATGATTTGGGATGTGTGGGTTGCTATTTTTTTACTTTTCTGAGCTGGATTTCTTAGCCTTTCATAGGTGTGTATGATATTTTCTTGATAAAACATAGCAGTGACTACATCAGATGGTTTTGTAGTGCAGTGAGTTGATACTAGTAGTAGTATTTTCGTGTTTTTTGCAAGCCATTCATACTATACCTTAAATGCATTCAGATATTTTCTTGATAAAAAATATCATTTACTATATCCTATGGTTTTTTTGTTCAGTGATTTGTTAATATTATTTTTATTTTAGTGTTTTTTTTTGCAATCCATTAATACTATTCCTTAATTTCATTCAGATATGTTATTTATTAAAAATAGCCGTGACTAAATAAGATGGTTTTGTAGTGCAGTGAGTTGTTACTAGTAGTAGTATTTTCGTGTTTTTTTTTTTGCAATCAATTCATAATATACCTTAAATTCAATCAGATATTTTATTGATAAAAAATAGCCATGAATAAATCCGATGGTTTTGTAGTGCAGTTATTTGTTAATAGTAGTAGTATTTTCGTGTTTTTTTCAAGACATTCATACTATACCTTAAATAAATTCAGATATTTCCTTGATATAACATAGCCGTTACTACATCCTTTGGTTTTGTAGTGCAGTGAGTTTTTACTAGTAGTAGTATTTTCGTGTTTTTTGCAAGCAATTCATACTATACCTTAAATGCATTCAGATATTTTCTTGATAAAACGTAGACGTGACTACATCAGATGGTTTTGTAGTGCAGTGTGTTGTTACTAGTAGTAGTATTTTCGTGTTTTTTGCAAGTCATTAATACTATACCTTAAATGCATTCAGATATTTTCTTGATCAACTGTCGTTTTTTTTTTAATTTTTGGTCATTTGTTGTATATTTTAAAATATCTTTAAAGGGTTTGAGAGACTCAGTTGCCTAATTCCGTGTGATTTTTCTTTTACTTGATGGTCATTAAAAACGAAATTTTTGTGTTAAATAAGTAGTTTTTGTATCTTTTAAAAGAGCTTTAAGGGGTTTGAGAGACTCAGTTGCCTGATTCCGTGTGGTTCTTCTTTACTTGGTGGTCATTAAAAACGAAATTTTTGTGTTAAATAAGTAGTTCTTGTATCTTTTAAAAGAGCTTTACGGGGATTGAGAGACTCAGTTTTACCTTGTCACAGTTACATTTTCTTGATTTTTCAAAGTTCATTTTGAATTTCTTTCGTTTAAATGTAAGAGTTGGAATATTTCAGTAGTGTTTGGTTGTGGTTTACCTTGTCACAGTTACATTTTCTTGATTTTTCAAAGTTCATTTTGAATTACTTTCGTTGAAATGCAAGAGTTGTAATATTTCACTAGTGTTAGGTTGTGGTCTAAATTGTCACAGTTACAGTGTCATTATTTTTTCAAAGTTTATATTGAATTTCTTTCGTTGAAATGCAAAAGTTGGAATATTTCAGTAGTGTTTGGTTGTGGTTTACCTTGTCACAGTTACATTTTCTTGATTTTTCAAAGTTCATTTGAATTTATTTAGTTGTAATGCAAGAGTTGGAATATTTAAATAGTGTTTGGTTGTGGTTTACCATGTAAAAGTTACATTTTCTTGATTTTTCAAAGTTCATTTTGAATTTCTTTCATTGAAATGCAAGAGTTGGAATATTTCAGTAGTGTTTGGTTGTGTTTTACCTTGTCACAGTTACATTTTCTTGATTTTTCAAAGTTCATTTTGAATTTCTTTCGTTGAAATGCAAGAGTTGGATTATTTCAGTAGTGTTTGGTTGTGGTTTACCTTGTCACAGTTACATTTTCTTGATTTTTCAAATTTCATTTTGAATTTCTTTCGTTGAAGAGTTGGAATATTTCAGTAGTGTTGGGTTATGGTTTACCTTTTCAAAGTTACATTTTCTTGATTTTTCAAAGTTCATTTTGAATTTGTGTCTTTGAAATGAAAGAGTAGGAATATTTCAGTAGTTTTTGGTGGTGGTTTACCTTGTCAAAGTTACATTCTATTGATTTTTCAAAGTTCATTTTGAATTTCTTTCGTTGAAATGCAAGAGTTGGAATATTTCAGTAGTGTTTGGTTGTGGTTTACCTTGTCACAGTTACATTTTCTTGATTTTTCAAAGTTCATTTTGAATCTCTTTCGTTGAAATGCAAGAGTTGTAATATTTCAGTAGTGTTTGCTTGTGATTTTAATTTATTTCATTGGGATGAAAGAGTTGGAATATTTCAGTAGTGTTCGGTTGTGTTTTACCTTGTCACAGTTACATATTCTTGATTTTTCAAAGTTCATTTTGAATTTCTTTCGTTGAAATGCAAGAGTTGGAATATTTCAGTAGTGTTTGGTTGTGGTTTACCTTGTCACAGTTACATATACTTTAATTTTCAAACTTAATTTTTAAATTATTTCGTTGAAATGCAAGAGTTGGAATATTTCAGTAGTGTTTGGTTGTTGCTTACCTTGTCACAGTTATATTTTCTTGATTTTTCAAAGTTCAATTTGAATTTCTTTCGTTGAAATGCAAGAGTTGGAATATTTCAGTAGTGTTTGGTTGTGGTTTACCTTGTCACAGTTACATTTTCATGAATTTTCAATGTTCAATTTTTATGTCTTTCATTACAATGAAAGAGTTGGAATATGTCACTAGTGTTAGGGTCTGTTGGACCTTGTCACAGTTACATTTTCTTGATTTTTCAAGAGTAGGAATATTTAAGTATTGTTTGTTTATGGTTTAACTTTTCACAGTTAAATTTTATTGATTTTTATAAGTTCATTTTGAATTTCTTTCATTGAAATGCAAGAGTTGGAATATTTCAGTAGTGTTTGGTGGTGGTTTCCCTTGTCTCAGTTTCATTTTCTTGATTTTTCATATTTCATTTTGAATTTATTTCGTTGAAATGCAAGACTTTGAATATTTCAGTAGTGTTTTGTTGTTGTTTACCTTGTCACAGTTACATTTTCTTTATTTTTAATATTTCATTTTGAATTTCTTTCTTTGAAATTAAAGATTTGGAATATTTCAGTAGTTTTTGCTTGTTATTTGAATGTCTGTCATTTGTATTCAAGAGTCGGAATATTTCAGTAGTGTTTGGTGGTGTTTGACCTTGTCACAGTTACATATTATTTATTTTTCAATTTCCATTTTTAATTTCTTTAATTGAAATGCTATAGTTGGTATATATCAGTAGTGTTTTGTTGTGGTTTACCTTTGTCACAGTTACATATTCTTGGTTTTTCAAAGTTCATTTTGAATTTCTTTCGTTGAAATGCAAGAGTTGGAATATTTCAGTAGAGTTTGGTTGTGGCTTACCTAGTCACAGTTGAATGTTCATGAAATGACAAAGTTCAATTTGAAATTCTTTCGATGAAATGCAAGAGTTGGAATATTTCAGTAGTGTTTGGTTGTGGTTTACCTTGTCACAGTTACATTTTCTTGATTTTTCAAAGTTCATTTTGAATTTCTTTCGTTGAAATGCAAGAGTTGGAATATTTCAGTAGTGTTTGGTTGTGGTTTACCTTGTCACAGTTACATTTTCTTGATTTTTCAAAGTTCATTTTGAATTTCTTTTCGTTGAAATGCAAGAGTTGGAATATTTCAGTAGTGTTTGGTTGTGGTTTACCTTGTCACAGTTACATATTTTTGATTTTTAAAAGTTCATTTTGAATTTCTTTCGTTGAAATGCAAGAGTTGGAATATTTCAGTAGTGTTTGGTTGTGGCTTACCTTGTCACAGTTATAGTTTCTTGATTTTTCAAAGTTCATTTTGAATTTCTTTCGTTGAAATGCAAGAGTTGGAATATTTCAGTAGTGTTTGGTTGTGGTTTACCTTGTCAGAGTTACATTTTCTTGATTTTTCAAAGTTCATTTTGAATTTCTTTCGTTGAAATGCAAGAGTTGGAATATTTCAGTAGTGTTTGGTTGTGGTTTACCTTGTCACAGTTACATTTTCTCGATTTTTCAAGAGTTGGAATAATTCAGTAGTGTTTGGTTGTGGCTTACCTAGTCAAAGTTACATTTTATTGATTTTTCAAAGTTCATTTTGAATTTCTTTAGTTGAAATGCAAGAGTTGGAATATTTCAGTAGTGTTTGGTGGTGGTTTACCTTGTAAAAGTTACATTTTCTTGATTTTTCAAAGTTCATTTTGAATTTCTTCGTTGAAATGCAAGAGTTGGAATATTTCAGTAGTGTTTGGTTGTGGTTTACCTTGTCACAGTTACATTTTCTTTATTTTTCAAAGTTCATTTTGAATTTCTTTCGTTGAAATGCAAGAGTTGGAATATTTCAGTAGTGTTGCTTGTGATTTGAATTCTTTCATTGAGATGCAAGAGTTGGAATATTTCAGTAGTGTTTGGTAGTGGTTTACCTTGTCACAGTTACATTTTCTTGATTTTTCAAAGTTCATTTTGAATTTCTTTCGTTGAAATGCAAGAGTTGGAATATTTCAGTAGTGTTTGGTGGTTACTTGTACAGTTACATTTTTGATTTTCAGTTCATTGTTCGAAATGCAAGAGTTGGATATTTCAGTAGTTTGGTTGTGGTTCTTGTCACATATTTGATTTTTCAAAGTTCATTTTGAATTTCTTTCGTTGAAATGCAGAGTTGGAATATTTCAGTAGTGTTTGGTTGTGGTTTACCTTGTCACAGTTACATTTTCTTGATTTTTCAAAGTTCATTTTGAATTTCTTTCGTTGAAATGCAAGAGTTGGAATATTTCAGTAGTGTTTGGTTGTGGTTTACCTTGTCACAGTTACATTTTCTTGATTTTTCAAAGTTCATTTTGAATTTCTTTCGTTGAAATGCAAGAGTTGGAATATTTCAGTAGTGTTTGGTTGTGGTTTACCTTGTCACAGTTACATTTTCTTGATTTTTCAAAGTTCATTTTGAATTTCTTTCGTTGAAATGCAAGAGTTGGAATATTTCAGTAGTGTTTGGTTGTGGTTTACCTTGTCACAGTTACATTTTCTTGATTTTTCAAAGTTCATTTTGAATTTCTTTCGTTGAAATGCAAGAGTTGGAATATTTCAGTAGTGTTTGGTTGTGGTTTACCGTGTCACAGTTACATTTTCTTGATTTTTCAAAGTTCATTTTGAATCATTCAAGAAACGTGATTAAACACGTTTTTAAACTACATGCTATTTGCATGCCTTTCCTTGGCACCTTCCAACTACGGGAATTCCCCGCCAGTTCCTACACATTGCAAAAGTGAGCAGTATGAAAACTCCACGTTTTCAATCAGACTGGTTTTTTAGACAACACACCCACAGAGATGACACACACACACATAGAGATGAGACATGCACAGACACAACACACAAACAGAGTCATAGTGAGAGGATATCCAAAGTTGGGTTGATCTAGGTTCACTTAGAGTGGCGCGCCACTCTAAGTGAACCTAGATCAACCCAACTTTTTGGATATCTCTCTCACTATGACTCTGTTTGTGTGTTGTGTCTGTGCGTGTCTCCTCTCTATGTGTGTGTGTGTGTGTCATCTCTGTGGGTGTGTTGTCTAAAAAACCAGTCTGGTTGAAAACGTGGAGTTTTCATACTGCTCACTTTTTTGCAATGTGTAGGAACTGGCGGGGAATCCCCGCTCGTTTGGAAAGGTGCCAAGGAAAGGCATGCAAATAGCATGTAGTTTAAAAACGTGTTTAATCACGTTTCTTGAATGATTCAAAATGAACTTTGAAAAATCAAGAAAATTTAACTGTGAAAAGGTAAACCACAACCAAACACTACTGAAATATTCCAACTCTTGCATTTCAAGATAAGATATTCAAAATGAACTTTTAAACATCAGTAAATTGTAACCGTTACAATTTTTACCTTAAGAACACATTACTTAAACAGTCAACCTCTTTTTTTTCAACAAAATAAATTCAAAAATGAAAAATTAAAAAACAATAAAATTTAACTGAGACACGGCAAACCTCAACCATGCCCTAGTGAACTATTCAAACTCTTGCATTTCAACGAAAGAAATTAAAAATGAACTTTGAAAAATCAAGAAAATGTAACTGTGACAAGGTAAACCACAACCAAACACTACTGAAATATTCCAACTCTTGCATTTCAACGAAAGAAATTCAAAATGAACTTTGAAAAATCAAGAAAATGTAACTGTGACAAGGTAAACCACAACCAAACACTACTGAAATATTCCAACTCTTGCATTTCAACGAAATAAATTAAAAATGAACTTTGAAAAATCAAGAAAATCCAACCTTGACAAGGTAAACTACAACCAAACACTACCGAATGATTCTAACTCGTGCACTTCAACTAAATAAATTCATATTGAACTTTGAAAATTCAAGAACATGTAACTGTGACAAGGTAACCAACAATCGAACACTACTGAAATAGTCCAAATCTTACATTTCAACGAAAGAAATTCAAAATGAACTTTGAAAAACCAAGAATATGTAACTGTGACAAAGGTAAACCACAACCAAACACTACTGAAATATTCCAACTCTTGCATTTCAACGAAAGAAATTCAAAATGAACTTTGAAAAATCAAGAAACTGTAACTGTGACAAGGTAACCCACAACCGAACACTCCTGAAATATTCCAACTCTTGCATATCAATGAAAGAAATTCAAATCACAAGCACACCCTACTGAAATATTACAACTCTTGCATTTCAACGAAAGAAATTCAAAATGAACTTTGAAAAATCAAGACAATTTAACTGTGACAAGGTAAACCACCAACAAAAAACTAATGAAATATTACAACAATTGCATTTAAACTAACTAAATTCAAAATGAACTATTAAAAATCAATAAAAATGTAACTGTGACAAGGTAAACCACAACCAAACACTACTGAAATAGTCCAACTCGTGCATTTCAACGAAACAAATTCAAAATGAACTTTGAAAAATTAAGAAAATGTAACTGTGACAAGGTAAAACACCACCAAATACTACTGAAATATTCCTACTCTTGCATTTCAATGAAAGACATTCAAAATGAACTTTTAAAAATCAAGAGAATGTAACTGTGACAAGGTAAACCATAACCAAACACTACTGAAATATTCCAACTCTTGAAAAATCAAGAAAATGTAACTGTGACAAGGTAAACCACAACCAAACACTACTGAAATATTCCAACTCTTGCATTTCAATGAAAGAAATTCAAAATGAACTTTGAAAATCAAGAAAATGTAACTGTGACAAGGTAACCCACAAGCAAACACTACTGAATTATTCTAACTCTTGCATTTCAAATAAATAAATTCAAATTTAACTTTGAAAAATCAAGAAAATATTACTGTGACAAGGTAAGCAACAATCGAACACTACTGAAATATTCCAACTCTTACATTTCAACGAAAGAAATTCAAAATGAACTTCGAAAAACCAAAAATATGTAACTGTGACAAGGTAAACCCACAACCACACACAGTTACATTGACATTTCAAACGTCTTGCATTTCGAACAAAAGAAATTCAAGAGTGAATCCTTCGAAAATCAAGAAAATGGAACTTTGAGTAATGTATTATTAATTACCGTCACATTACATTTTCTGATTTTCAAACGTTCATTTTGAATTTCTCAGTGAAATGCAAGAGTTGAACATTTCAAGTATGTTAGGTTTGTTAACAATGCCACAGTATTCTTCTTTGATTTTTCAAAGTTCATTTTGAATTTCTTTCGTTGAAATGCAAGAGTTGGAATATTTCAGTAGTGTTTGGTTGTGGTTTACCTTGTCACAGTTCCATTTTCTTTGCAAGAGTTGGAATATTTCAGTAGTGTTTGCTTGTGGTTTACCCTGTCACAGTTACATTTTCTTGATTTTTCAAAGTTCATTTTGAATTTCTTTCGTTGAAATGCTAGAGTTTGTTTAGTTGTGGAGTGTTGTGTTGTGGATGCCATTGTCACATGTACTTTTTCGTGTTTTTTCATAGTTCATTTTGTATTTCTCTCGTTGATATGCAAGAGTTGGAATATTTCAGTAGTGTTTGGTTGTGGTTTACCTTGTCACAGTTACATTTTCTTGATTTTTCAAAGTTCATTTTGAATTTCTTTCGTTGAAATGCAAGAGTTGGAATATTTCAGTAGTGTTTGGTTGTGGTTTACCTTGTCACAGTTACATTTTCTGATTTTTCAGAGTTCATTTTGAATTTCGTTTACGTTGAAATGCAAAGTTGGATATTTCTAGATTTTCAGTTCATTTTGAATTTCTTTCGTTGAAATGCAAGAGTTGGAATATTTCAGTAGTGTTTGGTTGTGGTTTACCTTGTCACAGTTACATTTTCTTGATTTTTCAAAGTTCATTTTGAATTTCTTTCGTTGAAATGCAAGAGTTGGAATATTTCAGTAGTGTTTGGTTGTGGTTTACCTTGTCACAGTTACATTTTCTTGATTTTTCAAAGTTCATTTTGAATTTCTTTCGTTGAAATGCAAGAGTTGGAATATTTCAGTAGTGTTTGGTTGTGGTTTACCTTGTCACAGTTACATTTTCTTGATTTTTCAAAGTTCATTTTGAATTTCTTTCGTTGAAATGCAAGAGTTGGAATATTTCAGTAGTGTTTGGTTGTGGTTTACCTTGTCACAGTTACATTTTCTTGATTTTTCAAAGTTCATTTTGAATTTCTTTCGTTGAAATGCAAGAGTTGGAATATTTCAGTAGTGTTTGGTTGTGGTTTACCTTGTCACAGTTACATTTTCTTGATTTTTCAAAGTTCATTTTGAATTTCTTTCGTTGAAATGCAAGAGTTGGAATATTTCAGTAGTGTTTGGTTGTGGTTTACCTTGTCACAGTTACATTTTCTTGATTTTTCAAAGTTCATTTTGAATTTCTTTCGTTGAAATGCAAGAGTTGGAATATTTCAGTAGTGTTTGGTTGTGGTTTACCTTGTCACAGTTACATTTTCTTGATTTTTCAAAGTTCATTTTGAATCATTCAAGAAACGTGATTAAACACGTTTTTAAACTACATGCTATTTGCATGCCTTTCCTTGGCACCTTTTCAAACGAGCGGTGATTCCCCGCCAGTTCCTACACATTGCAAAAAAGTGAAGCAGTATGAAAACTCCACATTTTCAACCAGACTGGTTTTTTAGACAACACACTCACAGAGATGACACACACACACACACACATAGAGACGAGACACGCACAGACCCAACACACAAACCGAGTCATAGTGAGAGAGATATCCAAACAGTTGGGTTGATCTAGGTTCACTAAGAGTGGCGCGCCACTCTAATTGAACCTAGATAACCAAAAGTTGTTGGATATCTCTCTCACGCTTAGTCGGGTTTTGGCTCGTGTCTGTGGGGGTCGCGTCGCGATGTGTGTGTGTGTGTCATCTAGGGGGGTGGGTTGTCTAAAAAAAAAGTATGGTTGAAAACGTGGAGTTTTCATACTACTTACTTTTTTGCAATGTGTAGGAACTGGCGGGGAATCCCCGCTCGTTTGGAAAGGTGCCAAGGAAAGGCATGCAAACAGCATGTAGTTTAAAAACGTGTTTAATCACGTTTCTTGAATTATTCAAAATGAACTTTGAAAAATCAAGAAAATTTAACTGTGAAAAGGTAAACCACAACCAAACACTACTGAAATATTCCAACTCTTGCATTTCAACGAAAGAAATTCAAAATGAACTTTGAAAAATCAAGAAAATGTAACTGTGACAAGGTAAACCACAACCAAACACTACTGAAATATTCCAACTCTTGCATTTCAACGAAAGAAATTCAAAATGAACTTTGAAAAATCAAGAAAATGTAACTGTGACAAGGTAAACCACAACCAAACACTACTGAAATATTCCAACTCTTGCATTTCAACGAAAGAAATTCAAAATGAACTTTGAAAAATCAAGAAAATGTAACTGTGACAAGGTAAACCACAACCAAACACTACTGAAATATTCCAACTCTTGCATTTCAACGAAAGAAATTCAAAATGAACTTTGAAAAATCAAGAAAATGTAACTGTGACAAGGTAAACCACAACCAAACACTACTGAAATATTCCAACTCTTGCATTTCAACGAAAGAAATTCAAAATGAACTTTGAAAAATCAAGAAAATGTAACTGTGACAAGGTAAACCACAACCAAACACTACTGAAATATTCCAACTCTTGCATTTCAACGAAAGAAATTCAAAATGAACTTTGAAAAATCAAGAAAATGTAACTGTGACAAGGTAAACCACAACCAAACACTACTGAAATATTCCAACTCTTGCATTTCAACTGAAAGAAATTCAAAATGAACTTTGAAAAACCAAGAATATGTAACTGTGACAAAGGTAAACCACAACCAAACACTACTGAAATATTCCAACTCTTGCATTTCAACGAAAGAAATTCAAAATGAACTTTGAAAATCAAGAAAATAACTGTGACAAGGTAAACCACCACCAAACACTACTTAAATATTACAACTCTTGCATCTCAATTATAGAAATTCAAAACACAAGCAAACACTACTGAAATATTCCAACTCTTGCATATCAATGAAAGAAATTCAAAATGAACTTTGAAAAATCAAGAAAATGTAACTGTGAAAAGGTGAACCACAACCAAACACTACTGAAATATTCCAACTCTTGCATTTCAGTGAAAGAAATTCAAAATGAACTTTGAAAAATCATGAAAATGTAACTGTGACAAGGTAAACCAAAACGAAACACTACTGAAATATTCCAACTCTTGCATTTCAACGAAAGAAATTCAAAATGAACTTTGAAAAATCAAGAAAATGTAACTGTGACAAGGTAAACACACAACCAAACTACTGAAATATTCCAACTCTTGAAAAATCAAGAAAATGTAACTGTGACAAGGTAAACCACAACCAAACACTACTGAAATATTCCAACTCTTGCATTTCAACGAAAGAAATTCAAATTGAACTTTTGAAAAATCAAGAAAATCTAACTGTGACAAGGTAAACCACAACCAAACACTACTGAAATATTCCAACTCTTGCATTTCAACGAAAGAAATTCAAAATGAACTTTGAAAAATCAAGAAAATGTAACTGTGACAAGGTAAACCACAAACAAACACTACTGAAATATTCTAACTCTTGCATTTCAACGAAAGAAATTCAAAATGAACTTTGAAAAATCAAGAAAAATGTAACTGTGACAAGGTAAACCACAACCAAACACTACTGAAATATTCCAACTCTTGCATTTCAACGAAAGAAATTCAAAATGAACTTTGAAAAATCAAGAAAATGTAACTGTGACAAGGTAAACCACAACCAAACACTACTGAAATATTCCAACTCTTGCATTTCAACGAAAGAAATTCAAAATGAACTTTGAAAAATCAAGAAAATGTAACTGTGACAAGGTAAACCACAACCAAACACTACTGAAATATTCCAACTCTTGCATTTCAACGAAAGAAATTCAAAATGAACTTTGAAAAATCAAGAAAATGTAACTGTGACAAGGTAAACCACAACCAAACACTACTGAAATATTCCAACTCTTGCATTTCAACGAAAGAAATTCAAAATGAACTTTGAAAAATCAAGAAAATGTAACTGTGACAAGGTAAACCACAACCAAACACTACTGAAATATTCCAACTCTTGCATTTCAACGAAAGAAATTCAAAATGAACTTTGAAAAATCAAGAAAATACGTGTAACTGTTGACAAGAAGTAAACCACAACCAAACACTACTGAAATATTCCAACTCTTGCATTTCAACGAAAGAAATTCAAAATGAACTTTGAAAAATCAAGAAAATGTAACTGTGACAAGGTAAACCACAACCAAACACTACTGAAATATTCCAACTCTTGCATTTCAACGAAAGAAATTCAAAATGAACTTTGAAAAATCAAGAAAATGTAACTGTGACAAGGTAAACCACAACCAAACACTACTGAAATATTCCAACTCTTTAATTTCAATGAAAGAAATTCAAAATGAACTTTTAAAAATAAATAAAATTTATCTGTGAAACGGTAAAACATCACAAAACACTACTTAAAAATTCCAACTCTTGAAAAATCAAGAAAATGTAACTGTGACAAGGTAAAACAGAACCTAACACTAGTGAAATATTACAACTCTTGCATTTTAATGAAAGAAATTCAAATTGAACTTTGAAAAATCAAGAAAATGTAACCGTGACAAGGTAAACCACAACCAAACACGACTGAAATATTCCAACTCTTGCATTTCAACGAAAGAAATTCAAATTGAACTTTGAAAAATCAAGAAAATGTTACTGTGACAAGGTAAGCCACAACCAAACACTACTGAAATATTCCAACTCTTGCATTACAAAGAAAGAAATTCAAAATGAAATTTGAAAAATCTAAAATATTTAACTGTGACAAGGTAAACCATCACAAAACACTACTGAAATATTCCAACTCTTGAATTTCAACGAAAGAAATTCAAAATGAACTTTGAAAAATCAAGAATATGTAACTGTGACAAGGTAAAACACAACCGAACACTACTGAAATAGTCCGACTCTTCCATCCCAATGACAGAAATTCAAATCACAAGCAAACACTACTGAAATATTCCAACTCTTGCATTTCAACGAATCAACGAAAGAAATTCAAAATGAACTTTGAAAAATCAAGAAAATGTAACTGTGACAGTGTAAACCACAACCAAACACTACTGAAATATTCCAACTCTTGCATTTCAACGAAAGAAATTCAAAATTAACTTTTAAAAATAATGATAATGTATCTATGACATTGTAAAACACCACCAAATACTACTGAAATATTCCTACTCTTGCATTTCAAATACAAACATTCAAAATGAACTTTTAAAAATCAAGAATATTTAACTGTGACAAGGTAAACCATAACCAAACACTACTAAAATATTCAAACTCTTCAACGAAAGAAATTCAAAATGAACTTTGAAAAATCAAGAAAATTTAACTGTGACAAGGTAAACCATTACCATACACTACTGAAATATTCCAACTATTGCATTTCAACGAAAGAAATTCAAAATGAACTTTGAAAAATCAGGAAAATGTAACTGTGACAAGGTAAACCACAACCAAACACTACTGAAATATTCTAACTCTTGCATTTCAATGAAAGAAATTCAAAATGAACTTTGAAAAATCAAGAAAATGTAACTTTGACAAGGTAAACCACAACCAAACACTACTGAAATATTCCAACTCTTGCATTTCAACGAAAGAAATTCAAATGAACTTTGAAAAATCAAGAAAATGTAACTGTGACAAGGTAAACCACAACCAAACACTACTTAAATATTCCAAATTTTGCATTTCAAAGAAATAAATTCAAAATGAACTTTGAAAAATCATTAAAATGTAACTGTGACAAGTTAGACCACAAACTAACACTACTGAAATATTCCAACTATTTCTTTAAAAAGAATGTAATACTTAATGAAGTTTTATATATCAAGAAAATGTAACTGTGACAAGGTAAACCACCACCGAACACTACTGAAATATTCCAACTCTTTCATTTCAACGAAAGAAATTCAAAATGAACTTTGAAAAATCAAGAAAATGTAACTGTGACAAGGTAAAACTGAGTCTCTCAATCCCCGTAAAGTTCTTTTAAAAGATACAAAAACTACTTATTTAACACAAAAATTTCGTTTTTAACGACTACCAAGTAAAGAAAAATCACACGGAATCAGGCAACTGAGTCTCTCAAACCCCTTAAAGCTCTTTTAAAAGATACAAAAAATACTTATTTAAAAAAAAAATTTCATTTTGAATGACCATCAAGTAAATAAAAATCACACGTAATTAGGAAACTTAGTCTATCAAACCCTGTAAAGCTATTTTAAAAGATAAAAAAAATCACCATAAAGTAAAGAAAAAACGACAGTTGATCAAGAAAATATCTGAATGCATTTAAGGTATAGTATTAATGACTTGCAAAAAACACGAAAATACTACTACTAGTAACAACACACTGCACTACAAAACCATCTGATGTAGTCACGTCTAATTTTTATCAAGAAAATATCTGAATGCATTTAAGGTATAGTATGAATGGCTTGCAACAAACACGAAAATACTACTACTAGTAACAACTCACTGCACTACAAAACCATCGGATGTAGTCACGGCTATGTTTTATCAAGGAAATATCTGAATTTATTTAAGGTATAGTATGAATGGCTTGCAAAAAACACTAAAATACTACTACTAGTAACAATTCACTGAACTACAAAACCATTGGATGTAGTAATGGCTATTTTTTATAAATGGAATATATTAATGAATTTAAGTTATATTATTAATTGCTTGAAAAAAAAAAAAAAGAAAATACTAATAATAGTAAAAAATAACTGCACAAAAAAAACATATGATGTAGTCACGGCTATGTTTTATCAAGAAAATATCTGAATGCATTTAAGGTATATTATGAATGTCTTGCAAAAAAAACACGAAAATACTACTACTAGTAACAATTCACTGCACTACAAAACCATTGGATGTAGTCACGGCTATGTTTTATCAATAAAATATCTGAATAAATTTAAGGTATATTATTAATCTCTTGCAAAAAACACGAAAATACTACTACTAGTAACAACTCACTGCACTACAAAACCATCTGATGTAGTCACTGCTATGTTTTATCAAGAAAATATCATACACACCTATGAAAGGCTAAGAAATCCAGCTCAGAAAATTAAAAAAATAGCAACCCACACATCCCAAATCATAGATTTCTTAGTCGTATGTTTACCCGAATATTTGACAAGTACCATTTTTCCATACCATCCATAAAACTCAATTCCTCCTAGAATTATTTAAACTAAATATTTACCCCTGCCCTAGAATTAACACAAAAATTTCGTTTTTAATGACTACCAATTAAAGAAAAAATCACACGGAATTGGGCAACAGAGTCTCTCCATCCCCGTAAAGCTCTTTTAAAATATACAAGAACTAATTATATAACACACAAAATTCGTTATTAATGACCAACAAGTAAAGAAAAATCACACGGAATTAGGTATTTGAGTCTCTCAATCCCCGTAAACCTCTTTTAAAAGATACAAAAACTACTTATTTAACACATAAAATTTCTTTTTTAATGACCAATAACGAAAGTAAAAATCATACGGAATTAGACAACTGAGTCTCTCAATAGCCGTAAAGCTCTTTTAAAAGATACAAAAGCTACTTTTTTAACATACAAATTTCGTTTTTAATGACCACCAAGTAAAGAAAAAACCCATGAAATTAGGTAACTGAGTCTCTCAATCCCAGAAAAGATCTTTTAAAATATACAAAAACTACTTATTTAACACAAAAATTTCGTTTTTAATGACCAACAAGTAAAGAAAAATCACACGGAATTAGGCAACTGAGTCTCTCAATCCCCATAAAGATCTTTTAAAAGATACAAAAACTACTTATTTAACACTAAAATTTCGTTTTTAATGACCATCAAGTAAAGAAAAATCACGCGGAATTAGGCAACTGAGTCTCTCAATCTCTGTAAAGCTCTTTTAAAATATACAAAAACTACTTATTTAACAAAAATATTTCGTTTTTAATTACCATCAAGTAAAGAAAAATCACACGGAATTAGCCAACTGAGTCTCTCAATCCCCGTAAAGCTCTTTTTAAAGATACAAAAACTACTTATTTAACAAAACAATTTCGTTTTTAATGACCAACAAGTAAAGAAAAATCACACGGAATTAGGCAACTGAGTCTCTCAATCCCCGTAAAGCTCTTTTAAAAGATACAAAAACTACTTATTTAACAGAAAAATTTCGTTTTTAATGACCAACAAGTAAAGAAAAATCACACGGAATTAGGCAACTGAGTCTCTCAATCCCCGTAAAGCTCTTTTAAAAGATACAAAAACTACTTAGTTAACACTAAACTTTCGTTTTTAATGACCATCAAGTAAAGAAAAATCACACGGAATTAGGCAACTGAGTCTCTCAATCCCCGTAAAGCTCTTTTAAATGATACAAAAAATACTTATTTAACACAAAAAGTTCGTTTTTAATTACCATCAAGTAAACAAAAATCACACGGAATTAGGCAACTGAGTCTCTCAATCCCCGTAAAGATCTTTTAAAAGATACAAAAACTACTTATTTAACACAAAGAACCCCCATGTAACTGAACCCCTGTATAACTGAAACCCTGTACAACTGAACCTCCGTGCTAAATTTCATTACGTTTAATATCTAGCCACCAAATGCTTCAATCCTCAGAAGAAAAAGGGATTTTGAAAACAGTGAGCCCTATTTACGAAAAAAGGGAGACGGCCCCTGCAACTGAACCTCCCTTGTATCAGAAACCGTGTAAAATCGAAACCCCCATGCAACTGTAGCCACTTTAACTGAACTCTCAAGCAACTCAATTCTCCATGCATGCCCAGCTCCCTCAACATTTTCCAATCACTAATTACTCCTTTTTTGTCACGACATCTCCTCCAATTCGCAAATTCCATTACCCTTTTTTTTTCGCAAAAGCTTAATCAAACATCCCCGATTGTAAAAGCATTAAAAAATTTTCCAATCACTAATTACTCCTTTTTGCAAATGCTAAAAAGACATGTATCATGAACTAGAAATCTACGTCAGAAAAATTCCTTTTATTCAAATCCTATTCACCTATCAAGTGATCAAAAAACTTGCCCGTTAAAACTCGAAACAAGACACGCTGGTTTTTTAATACAGGTTTAATTAATTACGTAAACCTCTTGACAAAGAAAGAAATCGCTTGAGTTCTCTCGCAATAGCAAACCAACCCAGATTATACCCATTTAATCAGATCAAAAAATGGCAGTCACACTAGCTTGATTAGTAATTGGACTTTCAGTCCTACATTCACGGGTTTCTGCAAAGTGCTATGGACTTCATTCGGTTTTTGGTTTACCACTAAAAAAAGACATTGAACTTTGAAATTACGCAAATTGTTTACCTACCAGAAAAACCTGTTTGGTACGGGGGCGTTGGCAAAATGGTAGGTAACATACTACTTTTAGGCTTTCAACAGGACTTCGAAATAAGACAGGCAAAATTTTGGTGCAAAAGGTCCAAAATTACATCTGTTTCTGCAATATAGAAAAGGAGACACAAACACATTTTGGAAAAATTAAAACGTTTCATCCTGACACCTAAATAAGATATATGAAAACGGATCGTGAAATGGACAAAGCGATCGAGGATATTTAGTTTAGCAGAGCTACGAATATCACTTTGGCAAAAGGTACTACATAATACCTTTTGAATCGCCACGGCCACGCTCTTCGGTAGTTAATAATTTGTTCGGGTGACTAGCTTGTTCGAAAAAAAGAAAAATGGTCACTACAAATGTTGACACATTGCTTTTTTCACAATTATGATAAAGATAATTACTTGAAAATTTAGCGTTGGCTTAAAGAGAGGCAATCTATATTTAATTTTTAAAAGAGATAAGATTTGGAATTAATGAATATGATCTTTTTTTTCTCAGCAGTGAAGCCAATACGCAACAAGTGTTTCATACCTCCCTTAAATTACAAACACGGCTTGTTTATACAAACTCAAGATATAAACATAACTGACGTTATCAAATCTGTTTAATCATTTTGAATATTAGATTAATAATTTATATTTTTCAAAAATTTCGTCAGACCACATAAGTTACAAAAAAACTAAAACTTCCAGATTCATCTTTCCCTCCTAAGAACTGAAGAATGGTTTGAAGACAGTATAAATCATAACACCCGAAACAAACTTAAGGGCTTATTAAAACATAATAAAAAAGAACGATACACAAAAGGAACAAACTTACTTAAACCTATTTGCATAG
>NC_142813.1:36283113-36350544 GCF_049724085.1 Artemia sp. Qi Xiang Cuo | reverse complement strand
CTTGCCTAAAGTTTTACTAGCCAAAGTTTTACTAGCCGAAATACAATTTACCGGAAAGAATTTTTAGCGGTAGTAAAAATTTGACTATGTCCATACTGAGATATACTCAACACATTTTTCTGGTTCTAGGCATTTGCCCCCTCCCCCCCCCCCGAGCGGAAAATACCCCCGTGGAAAATAAGGCTTTCCGAATTTGAGAATTTTATCTGAGATTTGTTTTCTTTTTTCCGTAGGGGGAAAGAATTTTGGTATTTGTGTATTAGACAAAACTCACTCAAGTTTATGCTGAGTAAAACTCGAGAACAAACCGGTTTCTTCTTCAGTTTCTTTCAGCTTAGCGCGAGACAAAACAAAGATAAGTAACAGAATTAATGGGAAATATGTAATTTGGGCTATATATTTGCACATAAAGAGGGGGGGGGGTCAGCTTGAGGTCAGAAAACAATTCTTATTTCATAATATGCAGAATAATTGTACCTATCACATATTGCATGCAGACCCGCTATAATTTAACCCCCGCCCTTAATTTGCCAAAATATAGCTAAAATTGGTTTCTTAAGGAACGAAGAAACCGGTTTGTTCTCGAGTTGTACAGATCGTAGACTTGAGTGAGTGGCGTATAAAACACAAATACCAGAATTTTTTATGGAGAGCCAGGTTTCCCAGTATTATTTAAAAACAATCAGAAATTAAATTAAAAAGTAAGTAAGTAAGTAAGGAGCAACATCAAAACTTAAAACGAACAGAAATTATTACGTATATGAAAGACCTAGCTCTTTACTCTAAAGTTTTTTAATAGAAGTTTTTAACAAAGCATATTGTTCCAATTAAACAACCGCTTTGTTTCAGGAATCGTTTTTAAAGAACCAGGGAAAAAGTCAAAACTTTAACGCAACGCAGAGGGGGGGGGATTTTCCATGGAGGGGGTATTTTCCTCAGAGAGGTATTTTCCAGGTGGGGTGGGGGTAAACACCAGCCACCCATTTTTCATATTCACACACAAAAGCAATTATCAACAAATTATGCATTGTATTTCTACGAAATGATAGGCACAGTAAACTAAAACCGGTTTACTCGATTCTTTTCCGATATCGATTCCTAGACTTGAATGATTTTCCCTTTGAATAGTTTTTACTTGAGACATTACTGGTAGATTTCAAGTGTTTTTGCTGGATAACCATCAAAATGAAAAAAATATCCAAGAAAAGTAAAAAAGGAAGACACTTAAAAATCTACAAGTTACCGAAAGGTAAAATTTTATTAGAAAACTGATCTCAACAGTATATATATAAAATAGTTTCTCTAGACCAATTCTAGAATTCGTGGTGCAGTAAAGGATGAAATCCTCCTTCATCCATTCCAACAAATGTACGTGTCAACAAAAGAAAAACCAAGTAGAAAGAATAAGAATTTAAACAATGTCGAAAGAATAATATATTTATTGTTTGGTTCTTCTGTCAAGAACCTAACAATAAATATAGAGGGTTATAGCTGTCAATTAAATGCCCTATACCAAAAACATAATTTCATAAACAAAGATAGCAAGCAAAAACAAAACTAGGAAGACATAATTTTCGTTAACCTAACCTTTATCCCCTAACAAAACAAAGCGAAAACCTCAATATTACTTCCTACGCACTGTTAAATGAGAATACGTTTCTTTGAGAAAAACTTTTTCGGTTCTAATAATTTAGATAGTTCGCTAATAAAAATACACTTTTCTTAGAATTTTCTACTAAGATTCAATTTGGACCGTAAACCAATTTTATTTTGAATTTGAGCTGAAAAACAACAATTTAAAATAAAAACAAATTGCAAAGACCCTTATTGTATGGTCAGACACCCAGAACACAAGAGTGCACATAATTACGAAACAACAATGACGCTAATAAATAAAATTAAATAATGCTAAGATGATATATTTTTAGCTTAAGTTTTTTCTTATTCCAAAGTTTGTTCCTGCATTGTTAAGCTACAAAAAAAATATAAAAATCATAGAACTTTTTTTATGATTTGCTCTCTTATTTTTTTGCACTCTATATATTTTTGCGCACGTTACGCACATTGCCTTAGAGAGTTACAATAAGTTTGCAATAATAACAGAAAAGTAATTTAAATTTATCGATAAACTGTTGTTGGGTATAATTAAAGTATTAGACGTAATACTCTATAGCGTTTGATATGTTCTTAGGGAACGAAGAATTTGCGAAGAATCTGGGATTAGACCCAATAGTTAAAATATGGAAACTATGAGTCTTTAGGACACTGTTGCTAAGAGGTTTTTTTTTATATTTGGCGTCAAAGCACCAGATTGACTCGCTAATGCCACAAACAAAAATGTTTTCAATCAAAAATAAATAATCCGTCTCGTAGTCTAGCCAGTTCGACTAAGTCTGCACTGAAATGTACTTCAACTTTTTCTCTAAACTCCCAAAATAAACAAATACTGGATTTTGCTTTATATTAAATGACATGCGCATTCAAATAAAATCAGAAATGCTTGTTCCTTTTTGATTTCCTCCGTAGTTTGTACTGGTCTTAATCGATTTGGATCCTAAATAGATTGAATCATAATTTCTACAAGTGGATTCTCCTTTCTGATTTTTTTTTTTTTTTGCGAATTCTTTATACCCATTACTATTCAGCGGTTAGCTCTGATTTTGATCACCTTGCAGTACAACATCTTGAAATACAATATTATTATATAAAAAATCCATCTCTCCTCCAATCTTTCAAGTCTTTTTCATATCGTTGCAGCCATACCCGAAGGCTGCATTGAGAGGTCGTACGTCCCACTGCTGATGAAGGTAAGAAGGTCAGAGAGATTGAACATACAATGTCCTGCTGATTTTCTCTTTGAGAACAGATTAGCAATGGCTTTTGAAATAATATCTCAGAATCGACCTTCAGGCGTTTTTGTTAATTCCCGCTAATTTTGCTAAGTAGCGTTTTGGCGGAAAGGCGTCAGGACATCGACACGTCAGGAACATTACCGTCCGGACATCGACAAAATCCGTCATAACATTGACGAAAATTCCGTCAGAACCATTAACCGTCAGGACATCGACATGTCAGTTCATCGACAGTCACAATCGCTACCCTTCAGAACGACGACAGTCATAACATCGACATGTCAGGACATTGACAAAATCCGTCTTAAGATCTACAATTTTAAAACTTTAGTTTTTGGAGTTTAGGGGTGAAAAGGTACCTAGGGTAGGTTAAGTTACGTATTTAATATGTTTTTCTAAACTATTATATACTTATTACTATTATATAAACTTATAAACTTTTTTGTCAATGTCCTGGTGGATTTTGTCGATGTCCTGACGTGTCGATGTTATGACTGTAAACGTTCTGACGGATTTTTCTTGTCGACGAAATGACGTTTAGTGCTTGTGACGGTTAGATGAAATGATAGCACCCCGTTTTGGCCACTTAGATTACTAGTGTAGCTAAGTTTTCAATTAGCTAATTTGTTTAAATTGGTAAATATAAGTAAATACGAAAATATAAATTTGGATGAAGTTACAAGCGCTTTTTCAGAATACAAACACAAATATAAGTTAATTTGTCATAATTTGAGAGCATTAGCGTTCTAAAGGCATATTAAAAAGACATAACAGCTCGGAACGATACACATGCCGTTGGAGATCGTCTTTGTCAATCCGAATTCTTGAAAGTATTGGAGCTAGAGTCTTGACCACCCCGGTCAGGACATGGGGCATCCTAATTGCTTCTATTAGATTCACCAGAAAACCCATTGGCTTGTTTCTGACCATACCGTTCCCTCTGGTGACCAACTGAGCCAGTGACTTCTTCAATGAGCCTCTTTGCTTTGGAGATACCACCACCTGAAAAATTTATGACCACCATGTCTCCAGCGCTTTGCTCTTTTAAAATTTTGATTCAATATACGGAGAACTTTGATTCAAAAAAATTTTGATTCGTACTCTTAAATTTTTGACCCACCACGACCATAGCGCATAGCATAGCATGGGTTGTAAGTTATGCCCCGAAGCATTTAAGTTTTTTTGTAGAAAACGTTGTCATAGAATCTTCAGAAAGGACTCATTCAATTGCATAGCATAGCAAGGGTTGTAAGTTATGCCCCGAAGCATTTAAGTTTTTTTTTAGAAAACGTTGTCATAGAATCTTCAGAAAGGACTCATTCAATTGGAAATTGAAAGGGCTAGAGCCCTTTTTAATAGTAGAAAATCATTGGAGGGCAACTAACCCCCTCTCACGCCCACCATTTCCCCAAACACATCCAATCAAGATTTTGATATGGCCATTTCGTTTAAAGTAGCGGAAAATTTTCGAAGGTCTATCTTGGAGGATGACACCCCCCCCCCCAAAAAAAGCCTCGGGGCAAGGGTTGTAAATTATGCCTTTGGGGCATATAAGGTTTTTTTTATAGAAAGCGTTGTCGCAGAAGCTTCAAAAAGGGTTCATTCGATTGGAAATTGAAAGGACTAGTGCCTTTTTTATTAGTCGAAAGTGATCAGAGGGCAAATGACCCCCCACGCCCATCATTTCCCCAAACACTTCCAATCAAAATTTTGAGATGAAAATTTTGTTCAAAGTATTTGAAAGGTCCGGAAATTATGTCTTTGAGGATAACAAGCCCCCCCAACCCTCAGGGCAAGGGTCATAAGTTATGCCCTGGGTGAATATAAAGTTTGAAAGCGTGATCATATAAACTTCGGAGGGACGTCATTCGATTCTTAATCAGACACTCTAGTGCTCTTTTAAAGAGTCAAAGTGATAGGAGGGCAGCTACCTCCCACCCCCTCCACACACATACGTCGGATTGTCCCGAAATGCATCTATGCGAAATTTTGAGATAGCCATTCTATTCAAAATAGTCTAAATATCATGTAACAAGGCTTTTGGGGTTAAAACATACCCCAAAGATTACGGACAAGGGTTTTAAGTTTTGCCCAGGGGATATTTAAGGTTTTTATGGAAGGGATGGTTGTTTAACTTTAGAAGAGGCTCATTTTGTTGAAAATTGAAAGTTCTAGTTCCTTTTTAAGCGTCAAAAGTGACAAAAGGCATTTATCCCCCCCTCCTCTCCTACAACCACGTTCCCTGTCACCAAACACGTCTGATTGAAATTATGAAGTAGCAATTTTTTCAAAATAGTCCAAAGAACATATAATAATGTCTCTAGGGATGACATAACCACCCAGCGCCCTGGGTATAGGGTTGTAAGTTGTTTTATGAAGGTATATAAGGTTTTTTATGGAATGGGTGGTCGTATAAACATCAGATGTTTATACGATTTATTTGATTTAAAATTAGAAGTTATAGTGCCCTTTTTAAGACTCAAAGTGATTTGAGAGCAAACAGCCCCCCATACACGCACTAAATCGCACTGGGCAGTAAATCACGCAAAAACTTGTACAAACAAACCATTTTCCACCTTTTGTACTCTTCTCCACCAGTAACTGTTGCACCATCTCCTTCTATCTCAGTTTCAACTGGTTCGTCATTTGCCTGTTTTATTAATTCTTCTATCTCTGGGTTCATCCCACCGAAAGACATACGGCCAAATACAGAATATTCAACAACTTTGTAACTTGGCTCTACTGTCACTCTCATCCTAAAAAAAAAGAACATTTAGAATATCTCTGTTAGGATATTTAATGTCAATATATTTAGTATCTCTGGGCACTAAATCACGGAAAGTGTTCTCTTGGGACAGTGCTCGTTCAACAAGAAACTATAGCTTCAAATTTAAGGGCTGGAGCCTGAATCTAAAACGCCTTGAATCCATTGGTGAGTACCCCTTCAACACTCCATTTACCCTTTGACAATATCCATTAGAATTGGATAAAAATTGAAGCTAGTAATTTTAATTACAATGGTTTAGATACTCAATAGATGTGTCTCAAAAGGTTACATGATATGTGTTGATCCATGATAAAGGGCTCCAAACACTGTAAATAGCCCATATGAGGCAGTTGCTTAATTGATACTCGCCCTTGAGCTCTGTGCCATACAACACAATGACATTAATTGAGGAGAGGGGGCAGGGGGAGCATCTAATTCCCCCCTTCCGCTGCTTTATTTTTCACGAGTTGCCAGGACTGATACCACATGACGGTATTAACTGCTGTCAAATCATATAACAAACTAAAATATTTGAATAAATTTTTAATTTATCCAAAAACAAATTTAAAGCTTAAAACTGAATCAATCACAACTAATATTTGCAACAAAATAGAGTAGAGATGATAGATTCTTATGAAAAGAGGGCATAGGAAATAATAAATACTAGAGGTTAGTTGGCGTCTTACTTAAATGTCAACGAATCGCGTACATACGACACAATGACATTAATTAAGGGGAGGGGCAGGGAAGCATCTAATTTTCGCCCCCACCCACTTTAATTTTCACGAATTACCAGGACTAATACTACATGGCGGTATTAACTGATGTCAAATCGTGTAACAAATTCAAATATGTCAACCCGTCTTCCACTTCTGCAAAATCTGCTCAAAGAATACACGAAAATGATAAGAGAGAAAAATCGGGTGTATATTGTCATAGCTGACGCTAGTTTTGGTCCTAATATGTTGTATTGCATTATTTATTTCTTGGATTGAAAATGGACTAGTTATATGCTCGGATCCTGGGCGTGGTTGGTAACTTGAGTTCATAGGAATTGGGGACAATTTGCTTTGATTATTTGATGTTAGCTTATTAACAAAGAGAGTTGCAAATAGCTTAGCTTTTTCATTATCATTGTCATAATGGGTATTATTATGTATAAGCTCATGCAAGAGTGGGTTGGGGGAAGTCTTTTTCCCACAGATGTGGCTTATGACTTTATGTATAATTGGCTCATGCGTTTCTCTGGAGAGATTATTTACAAAATTATTCCAGTAGCTATATTTAGCATCCATTATAGTCCTTTTTAGATTAGATTCTGATTGTAGTTTTTTTAAATATGTAGCAGGTGATGGTTTTTTTATGAATGCTGTCCTAGCTGCCTCTTTTGTTCTCCATTTATTTTGGCACTCATTTGTCCACCATGCTTTGGGAATGTGTTTAGGGAAGGATTTCTTGGGTGTTGCCCTAGGGATAGCATGATTAGCTGTATTTTTTTGTAAGGATGTCAAGACTTCAGCATGTGTGTCAACTGTTGTGTTTGAAATGCATGAATTTTGGGTGAAACTTGTAATTCCATCATTAAGCTTATTTTGGAACATAGACCAATTTGCTTTAGTGTTGATATATTTGGAGGTATGTGATAGGGTTTCAGCAGGTTCATTTAGGGAGCAAACTATAGCAAAGTGGTCAGTACATAGACTATCAATTTTATTTATATAAATTTTATTCAAAATGTTTAATGACACAATTTGTAGGTCAATTGTAGAGAATCTCTCACTTTTGGGGTTGAAATATGTATTCAGGATTGGAGGTGTAGCAACTGCTAATTCAATATTATTTGAAGCCATATGCTCAATCAATTAACCAGCTTTATTTGCTGGGTTATTCCCGCACAAAAGGCTGTGGACATTGAAGTATCCGCAAATAATGATTTTTTTAACATATTAGAATTATTTATATATTTAAAGAAATCCATGGCATCTGTAGTTTGGCCATTAGGGTTATAAAAGCTTATTGTGAAGGTGTTTGTATTATTCAGCCAAACACTGATACCAATTGCATCAACATCATTTGCAAAATATGGAAAATTGACGCCACAGAATTTCGTACTATTTTTAACTATTAAAGCTACTCCATCTCCTTTTCTCTCTGATGATCTATCCTATCTCAGGATAGTATATCCCGGAGACTTAATTTGTTGATTTTGGGTTAAATGAGTTTCCTGGAGGCAAGCAATATTAATGGCATTATTATTCATAAAAGATATTAGTTCATTTAGCTTATTTTCTGTGAGTGATCATACATTTCACTGGAGTATTGATATGTGTTGTGTTGTTGATTTATTTTTCATATGACTGTGCATCAATGTTCAGCTTTGATAATAGTAAAGCAAGATCTTTTTTCGCTTGAATGAGCATATCATCAGGGATGTAGATTTTTGCCAATTCTGCAACGATTTTTGTTTTCTGTAGTTGATGTATGTTCACGGCCTGTACTGTATTACAGTTTAGAATGAATAGGCATATATTTGGAGTTTGCATGTTAGGTTGTGAATCCGGTTTGTCAGTTAAGGGATTAATTCCCGGTAGTATTTCTGGTTTGTTTCTTCTTGGGAGGGGACGCCAGGCTGACCTCATCTCACCGGACAGGGAGGCTTGTTGACTTGGTGATTCCTTCTGATAGGGATGTGAGCTAGGGGGCTTAGAGGATGGTGTTTTATACGGGGTAGGCCTACTTGATGCATTGGGGTCGTTTGGCTTGGGGGTTTTGGTTGGTTTTATTATAGGCTTTATTTGGTATTGTTGGGCAGCATTTGCTTCCATTGCTGCAAAGGGGTATGGAATGGCCTTCTCTGTTGCTATTTGGAGTGTTAGTGCTCTTTTCTTATATGCAGGACATAGTGATTTATTGGTAGATTCATGTCGGCCTTTGCAATTGATATATTTAGGCTGAGTGTTGTTGCAAGTTGTTAACTCTTTAGGATGGAGTGCTTTACAATTACTACACTCTCGGAGAATTTCATTGCATTTGTTTGTTGTGTGTCCCAGTTTGAGACACTTCTGACACTGGATAGGCTTTGATTTGTATTCCTTGTGCGGTTTGATTTGCCCAAATAGGAATAAGTTTTCTGAGACATTAATTTTTTCCTTCCGTGTAAATAAGAAGGATCTACTTGTTTTTAGGCTATTAGAGTTAGGTTTACCAAGTTGGGTAACATCTTCAACTGATGTTATCAACATCTTCATCTTCAACAGGATTGTGTTGCCAGCCCTAGCTGAGAGCCCTTCTTTTAACTCCTGAATGGGTATTTCTGGGGGAACATTATAAACTACTATTTTTGTTGGGGATTGTCTTGGGTTCCATTTAGATGCATTAATTGGGGTATTCAGAAGGAATTTTAGATTAATTATTGTTTCTGCTGATTTCTGATCTTGGACAGCAATTAACAGAGATCCATCACAGTGAATATTAAGAGAGAACATTGATTTTAGCAATTTGAAAATTGCAACCCTTATTGCAGTTATCTTTTTTATTTCAAAGGGGGTAATAGGAGAATTTTTAATGTAAATTCCTAAGTTTTTGGGAGGGAGCATCTTGGGCAGGGAGAGGGGAAATACTTTTGATTGGGGAGATTTTTTTCCTTTTTTAGAGCTTCTAGAAAGGACCTCTTGAAACCCATTATCATCATTTATAGTGACATTAGCCCCTACACTGATGATTGTCCTATTCTCAGAATTGGAGCTATCATGTGAACATTGTGATAGTGAGCTTGACCAGCCAAGATGGGCATCAATTTCACTGGTATTTGGGGTGGGATCTGGGGGGACATTTTTTTGGAGGACTTCTAAGCATTGCCTATTGGAATAAGCTTTAAAATAAAACAAGAAAGGATATTACAATGATAACAAACCGACTGCACTCTACTGTGGGGAAGTTTCAGGATAAAAAAAAAACTCCACAGTAAGGCCCTGAGGAGGATTTGAGCACGATTGGTTCGGTGCAACTACTGATTAATTGAGATAATAATTCACAAGAGATTTATTTTAAATTTCTTAAAATGTTGCTGCTGTGTATTTCACTTCAATTTTGGCGGATCGCATAAATTGTTGTTCTTCCGTGAAAGTGGAGCAAGATGAACAAAGGGTAAGCAAGCAAGGTAAAAGTAGAATTAGATTAGGGGCAAAACTTTTTCTGACTTTAGTACGAAAGAACTATTTTAGCACTATTTCATCATGTGTAGCACTGTGGCACGTGCTTTAATTTGTAGCACTTTCGTAGTACAATTTTTTGATTTTGTCATTGACGAAATGATGACGATTTTGAAAAAGGTTAATTAATTAACAAAGAGTTTGGACCACATTTTTCCGTATTTGTTATGAGAGATTTGTGCAAAACTTTATTTAACCAGGACCGCCTTTTTGCCGTGTTTTTTTTTCGATTGGTGCTAAGTTTGAAATAACCGGACAAAAAAAATGATCCTAGAACTAATACAACTACACTTATAAGGCCATGCGTGTCTCGCGGCGTAAGCCGCGACACGTGCAATTTTTTTTTTACTTTAGCACTGAAAATTGTTGTGAAACACACAGATTTTGGCAATTTTTGTACTTTATGAACTGATCATGATGGCAATCTTGGTTTTCAAAGGCTCGGGTGTATTTTGGCTTGTTTTCCAAAGGCTCGGGCTCGTTTTTTGTTTGACCTTCTGGCAACCCTGAAGCATTGTCGGAAAGCAATATTATTTAAACTTTGGCAGAGGAGGTCGAGGAAAACGGAAAACACGGTAAAATTGAAAAATTTTTGCCCAGGCCTATTTTCTAGACTATTTCGTATTCTGAAATTTTATTTCGGGTAAGAGCATTTACAATATTTGTATTAGGATTGATTAGTGAATCCTCACCCTCTAATGGGGGTTCCCCCTGGGGGAAGTGTCACAGTGGGAACTAGCCATCCACAACCGACAAACCATACACAAACAGGATCAACGCCAGCACTAGTAGGATTGTCTCCTCCACAAACATCATTCTTACCACCACACAGAGCATACTCACCATCTAACACCCAGCCATTTCCATTATACTCTGGACAGCCCCATCAAACTCCAAAAAATGTTCACTTACAATTTCCTTACTCAACATATCACGAAACTCAAGGCCCCCCCCCTACAGTTTACTATGCACCTCTGTCATATTCAAGTCATCAAGGTCATTTATACCATGCACCCCAAACCCAAAATTTACAATTTATACCCTCAGTAAGTGTCCATGATAGATTTTCAGGGTTGTCAGTTGATTATCCTCCCCTTCCCCAGGAAGAAGAGGAGGACATCACGGTAAATATTTATCAAATCATATTATTGAGTTATAACTAAAGTTAATATACCACATGATGCTTTTTTTATGGCATTTACAAATCCTAAACAAATTTTTGGTTTACATTAATTAACGAACCTCCCCATATATATATACCACTTCAGGTTATTTTGTTTAAAATTAGGGGGGGGGGGAAGGGTAATCTTACCTATAATGTAACGAATACCTACCATTAACACGACACCCCTCATGGACCCATCTCACCCCGGAATTGGTATATATAGGGCTGGGGGCTAAAATTTGCTTCCAACAAAAATGATTATTATATTCGTAAAGAGCATAAACAAGGCATTGAGTGGTATCTTCACTTTAGTTGTAACTCAATAATATGATTTGGTAAATATTTACCCACAGATGTTGTAAATCTTATGGAGGCTGAAGAGATCAGTGCTTTGCCGAAGAGAAATGGTAAGAGAAGTGGCTCACCTCTTGAGCAAGAAACTTCTAAGACTTTAAAACCTCCTATAGTTGAAAGATTTCTAGAGAAACTCAGAGCTAGAAATGATGGAATAGAGGCAACTAGTGAGTTTATAAGCAGTGAATCAGGGACTAATCTAACAGTGGTTTTCACCTCACAGGTAAAACTTCCATCAGACAGAGCAATCACTCTAGATTTTAAGAAAATTCGAAAAAATTGACTTTTACTCAACATAAGATACTACTACTACTACTAACAGCTCACCGCAGCACCAAGCCGCCTGAGGCCAAAACAGCTACGCACGCTCCTCCTTTACCCCAATCTATTCAAAGTGTCCCTTTTTACGCCCACGAAGTTCCCATTTCCTTTAAATCTTTCTTTATGACGTCATCTCACCCCAGACGGAGACGACCTGCTTTCCGTTTAGCCCTAGATGGTTGGCCGAAAAGAACAATCTTCGGCAATCTGTCATCCTTCATTCGTACAAACGTGCCCTAACCGCCTCAACCTTTCTGTCATTATAGCCCTAGAGAGCGGTATTGAACCACAATTTTCGTATAGCCTATTGTTTGAAATACGGTCAGTCAGCCGGGTACCCAGAACAATCCTTAAGCACTTTCTCTGGAAAACATCTATCAAATCTTCATCCGCTTTACGGAGCGCCCATGCTTCGGAGCCATATTTGACCACTGACATCCCTGTAGCTTCTAATATTCTAATCTTAGTTTGCAGACTTATCTTCCTATTCTTCCAGACTTTTTTTTAACTGTGAAAAATCACCCTGAGTCTCGGCTATTCTATTTTTAACATCTTCACTGCTCCCAAATTGACTATCTGTATATGTTCAATTGCAAACTGCATTGGATACTTTAATGAAAATTCAGAAGCTAGATGATGTTGATGTAGCACATGAAGAGAAAAGAAAGGTCAGCTATGGTGTAATCAAGCAAATAGCACTAGATTATTCAAAGGAAGAACTGCTGACAGACCTCAGGGTAGAAACTAATATTTAGATTAAGGAGGTTGAAAAGATACAATCAAGAGACCAAAAAATTAGAAGATAGCCTGAGTATTTTTGTTGCATTTGAGAGCAACTCTCTTCCCCAGTGTATTTGGCTATATGGAAGAAAAAGAAATATTGAGAGATGCAACTGACCAATTATTCAGTGTTCTAAAAGCCAAAAGTATGGCCACGCTAAAAAAAAATGTAGGTCACCACATGCTGTATGCTTGAGATGTGCAATCAAACCCTCTTCTAATGAGTGTCCCTTAAAAACTAGAAGCCAAAGAGTCAGAAAAATACCAAAAGTATGTCTGTGCTAACTGTGGGAAAAACCACTCAACAAAATCAGGTTGCTGCCCAGTCCACCGACAAAACGGTGAAATCATAAAAGTTGCAGTTGCCCAAAACATACCAATGAAAAGAGCAGCTAATGCATACCAGAGTTATGCAGATGCACTGAATAAGACGGCTGAGGAAGAGCAATCCCTCCTTGAACCTAAAAACACCCTTCAACAGCTAGTGTTATTTGTATCCAAAGTGCCAGAAGTGATAGACATCAAGAAATTAGAAATGAAAGATAGGATAGAGAAGTTATATCATCTTATGCACTCACTGATCAAAGTCGAAATCAATGTAGAAGAAGTTTGGAATCTAGCAAATAAACCAGAATGAAGTTGCTATCTTTTAACATCCAATCTATTATGAAAGGGAAAAAGGATTTATTGGAGTGCTATTTAGAAAAAGAAAAATTGATTTTGGATGCTTTCAAGGAGCATGGCTACAACCCCAGTACTCATGTAGACTTAGAAATTATGAAGTAATAAAGAAAAGATAGAGCAGAACAGTCAAGAGGAGAAATATCAATTTGCATTAAAAAGTCATTAATGTTTCAAAAACTAGATATTGAAGTTATCAGAAGTTCTAAAATTGAAATGGTAGCTTGCCAAGTACTCCTGGGTAAAAGGGATACAATAGTTATTGTTGATGTATATAACCCCAATGGAAACAAGCCACAAACAGAGGACATTTTCAATAAAGTGGAAAGTGATTAAAGTCAAAGAGCCTTTTATTATTACTGGTGACTTTAACGTCCACTCAGATGCCTGGTGTTTATGTGGATATCATAATCGTAGTGGTATAAATATCCTAAGTGCTCTGGATAAAAATGATGACATTGGTCTAGTGACCCCACTTGAACTTTAAACTAGAAGAAACCCAATTACAGAAGTATACTCTACTATTGACCTGGCATTCTCTGCGGTAGCAATAACCAATCAACTAAATATAAGTTTAACTCCTGAACCAACCTTAACCAGTGATCATGAGCCAGTGATAATTGAGTATAAAGAATCTACACTAAGAAGTCAAACCCCACCAACACGCCCTACCTTTAAATTGAAGAAAGTTAACTGGGATTACTTCCAGGAAGAACTTACAAGGATAAGTCCTGAAGAAGAACTGGCAACAGTTATGACTAAAGAGAAGAGAATGGAAAGATTACAAGATCTGCTGATGGAAGTGGCTAAGAAGACTATCCCCATCAAGACCTTGGGCAACAAGACTAGGAATGAACAGTGTAGCTTAAGTGAGAAGAAACTAAACCAAGCTTCAAACAATTACAACCAAATTCTGACAATTGAAAATTATAGAAAAAAAACATGGGCCCAGGCAGAATTTAGAAAACAATAAATGAAGCTAAAGCAGAATCTTGGAAGTAATTTGTTGCTAATCTCAGTTTCAGGGATCCATTTGGAAAAGTGTATACCTTCATAAAAAAGATGAATAGGAGAGAATTGTACCACCATTCACTGGGCCCAACAACCTACCAAGGACAATTGATTGCTGATAACAAAACAAAAGCTGAGGCAGGAGCAAGTCATTTCCACCAGCCAAGAGGTAAGAAAGATCCATTTGAAGGAACCAGCCCACATTCAACAACTTACACTAAAGCAAGAAAACTTTCTATGCAACAATTAGTATCAAATTATAACAAACCCTTCTCAAAAGTAGAATTTGAACTTGTTCTAAAGACATTACCAGAGACTTCATCAGGCTGTGACAACATATACCCTGTTTTCTTTTAAAGGCTGACTGATAAATAGAAGGATATTCTGCTAGAAACTCATCAACAAATTGTGGAAGGAGGGCAATTTCCCTACAATTTGGAAGAATGGCACATCCATCATGATCCCCAAACCAAATGAACCACACAAAGTAGAAAATCATCGCTTGATAACTCTGCTCCCATTTTGAGGTAAGAGATTGAGATTTGCAATAGATGAAGCTAACCTGCTGCAGGATATTCAGACAGGTTTTCGCAGAGAGAGAAATACAGTAGATAACCTGATCAGGATGCAGAGAGAAGTCATTGATGCACTTGATGTCCATTTTCTTTGATATTTCAGTTCCAGGGAATAAAGACGACCATTCTGTCAGAGTCGGTTGTGTATATAGAAGTCCGTCAGCACCGTTACCAGAGGAAACAGATGGGAAACAAGCAGAGCTCATTTGCAAGATTGCAGAAACCCACCAAGGCGAGCTTCTAATCGCAAGTGACTTCAACCTGCCTAAAATCACCTGGAAAGACCAGTTTCCCTACGTCTCATCTGGTCCTACGAGCCAAATCATTGATATTATTCATGATACCCCTTCTCCACTAAATTATCGACCAGCCAACGCGTTTTAGGGAGGGACAGCTTTGTTACCCATGTTGGGATAGCCTTCCATGCCCCACTCGTCCAGCGTTTGTTTTCTTTATGTTTGTTATGTTTTTTGTTTTTTTCTTTTACCAGGTTTTTTTTTCTTTCTCTCTTTTGTTATGATGAGGAAATGTTTTTTTGTTTTGTTTTTTTGTTTTGTTTTGTTTTTTTTATTATTAATACCCAATTTTACGAGCTTTGCTCTCTGTTGGGGGTATATGTTTTTTTGTTATGTTGATTTATTCAAATAAAATCTTCTTCTTCTTCAGCAACCAAACCTTCTCGACATGGTATTTTTCAGGAAACCAGAAGCTCTCCTCCCTACCTCTTACATGTCCCCAATCGGAAAGAGTGATCATGTCACCACAGACATTAGAACAACATTCCTCAAAGTATCAAATCGCTACATCAAGAAGACCTTTATTAACTATGAGAAGATTAGAATGGATCTCAACAACATTAGATAGGATGACGTCTTATCTGTTTCTCTAGAACAGCAATGGCAGTGTTTCAAAGAATTACTGATAAGCAAAGCAAATCAGTACACCTCAAGGAAGCTCGTCCCCAAACCAAGAACACTTCCTATAATGACAAAAGAGATTAAGAGGGAAATCAACCGTAAAAGCAGAAAATGTAATAAATATAAAAAAAACACCACTCCCCTGAAAATAGAGAGAAATATTCAAAAAAGCCGGAACAAACTTAAAAACTTGACGGGGGCCTTGCATACGAGCATTGAATCCAAAATTGCTGATGAAGCCAAGAAAAACCCAAAGAAGTTTTGGCGGTACGTCTCTAGCCAGGACCAAAATAGACGGTGTATCAAAAACCTGATAACAGAGCAAGGTGAAGAAACTACAGACACTAAAAAGCTTGCTGACTTACTGAACCTACAATTTGTCTCAGTTTTCACCACTGAACCAGATGCCCCTTTACTTTCCCCATCGAAATACGATGTAAAAGCCCCAACGGAGAGCACCACGGTATCGTCTACAGATGTCCTTAAACTTCAACTGAAATTTGATGCTAACAAGTCGCCAGGGCCCGATAATATACACCCCAGACTATTAAAAGAAACCACAGAAGTGATAGCAGAGCCCCTCATGAGAATCTTCCAGATGTCACTTATCTTTAGAGAGCTACCAACAGACTGGAAAGTAGCCAACATAACGCCGGTATTAAAAAAAGGTGATCGCATCAAATCTGAGAATTATCGACCAATTAGCAAGATCCAAAAACCAAAAACAAGATCTTGCCACCCGAGCAGCATAGATTCCAGTCAGGAAAATCAATAGAAACGCACCTATTGGAATCATACCAATAAATTACAAATCTGATTGACCAAGGACATTCAGTTGACCTACTGCTGCTGGAATTCACCAAAGCTTTCGACAAGGTATCGCACATTTGATTGCGCTTCAAATTATCTGCCTCCGGCATCAATTCAGCTGTGAAAGACTGGCTAATAAATTTTCTCACCAACCGCAAGCAGAAAGTCCACTTATTCGAGATGGGTGGCCAGCCAATCTACTCCCATGAGGCTATGGTAATGAGCGGGGTACCACGGGGAACTTTACTAGGCCCAACCCTTTTCTTGATGTACATCAACGACATTTTCAATCATGTAGATAATAATATGCATTTGTTCGCTGATGATGCCAAACTATTTTGCATCGCAAATCCACAGACCATCCAACATGACATAGACAGGTTACAGGATTGGACTCAAGACTGGCTCCTTCAATTCAATACAATCAAATGCTGTATTTTGCACCTTGGACCTAACAACCCAATGACTACTTACTCAATTTACAATCCCATCACAAAAACAAGAGAGCATCTAGAGAATAGAGAAGAAGAAAAGGACCTTGGTGTTATCATCGACGACAAGTTGAACTTCCAAAGCCACGTCCAGCATTTTGTTTCCCGTGCAAATTCCAGCCTTGGCCTATTAAAACGGACCATCAGTAGCCAAGAGGCAACAATATTCATAAAATTATATAAAGCTCTCGTCAGACCCCATCTCGATTTTGGCATGTGCCTTGCAGTTCCTTCTTACCGGCAAGATGTAAGGCTCATCGAAAATGTTCAGAGGCGAGCAACAGAGTGCGTGAAAAGCCAAAAATCAACTTCATATGAGGACCGCCTCAAGCAACTTAAGCTATCTACCCTCGTCTACAGACGTATGCGTAGCGATATGATGCTGACTTACAAACTTCGAGAAGAAAACTCTACCATCTTTAGCAGCAGTCATGGCACAAGCCATCATTACACAAGAGGACACTCCAAGAAGCTGCAAAAGTTAAGCTCCCGATCGAGAACCCGTCAAATGTACTTCTCAAGAAGAGTCATACACTACTGGAATCAATTGAAGGACTCAACTGTCAGCGCTCCTTGATCCAGTCATTCAAATGCCACCTTGACAAGGAGTGGGAGAAGAGACAGTGGAGGTTCAATTGGGAGTCGTCAACTCAAAAGCACTACAGGTCCGGCGGACCTTAAAGCTCTCAAATGGATTAATGTAAGGTAAGATGATAATGGCAAAGTAATGATAGGTGGTCTTGTGTTTTTGTAAGGCTTGTATATTGCCTCTTGTTAAGTAAACACTATTGCCTAATTAGAGGAACAGTATATTCAATTTTAACTTCAATTGGTTCACAGTGGGTTTTAGGCCAGGCTAGTAGGCCTAGTGGTTGTTCTAATATCAATTACACCTTGCTCCCTCCCCTTCAATAGCTAATAATATAATTTATTCCCAAGTTATTTACCTTTTTTGTTTTATTAGGCATCAAGTCAACTGTTGGTTGAAAATAGCAAAGAATGAGAGTTTTCCATCAAAACTAGTAGATTTAGGCTATATTTGGCCCATTTAGCAAAACTGGTAACTATGCAGTAGCCAAGAAAAACTAGGCTACTGCGCTATGACATAGAAGAACTAGGTTAGCCTATGCAAATATGTTCAAAGTAAAATGAAAGTAAGAAAACATGTTTTTTCTCCCAAAACATCAAATCCTATGCTACCCTCTATACCAAAGTTAACTTATTGAGTGGTTTTTTTTTACTTATGAAGATTATTTCTCATCAACAGTTATTTATAATGCCAAGCAAAACCAATTTGAACAAAATACCCTCAGAATCATCCAATCTTGGTATGTAGACTAGGCTATGTAAGATTTTATTTTCACAAGATCTAGAAAGCCTGATCTTTGGTAAAATTCTTGTTTGTGGGCTTTTTGCCATTTAGGAAAGTGCTGAGGTTGAGTTGGTAAAAAAAATTTGGTACTTTCCCATTATTTTGACACCTCTAAAAAGTCAAGTTTGGCTAATGCTAATGAAATGAAACAAAATAGGGTGAATGTATAATAATTTATAATCAAATTTGGGGCTATAAATTTGCACGTTAGGGGGAGGGTGAAGCATTGCATATATCAAATACATAACCTAGCCTAACCTAGTTACCTCCCCCCTAAACCCCAAAAATCACAGTTTAATATTGTTTATGCAATGAACACCATGCTATCATTGCCTATTCTATAGCAGTTAACACGTCAAAAACAGGTTTAATCATTGCCTACTCTATAGTGGTTAACCAGATGTGTCTGCATAATGGAAAAGTATCCAAAATTCTTTAGATATGTAGGCTCTACTTCTAGTTTTAAGATAGCAATTTTTGATATTGCTTAAAATTCTAATGAGATATTGCTTAAAATTCTACTGAGATATTGCTTAAAACTCTACTGAGATACCATGGACTGTATTTTTAAACAGAAAGGAAAACATTGAAAACTCAAAATGTAATTAAAATATTTTTGTCATAATTCAGACAGATTCTGTCATAACTCTCATAAATGCAATCTTCTAAATCCTAGAACCAAGAAAGGGGTAGCTTGGCAATACTTTCCCAGCAGAGCTGTTCTTAGGGTTTGAAGTACCCAGAGTCAAATTAATTACAACCCCCCCCCCCTCTCCCTTCCAACTCAAATATAAGCAAAAAGAGCCTAAATTAAAGTGAAAAATGTGATCTAGGTGAGCAACTTCCAAGCTGTAATGCTTCCTCCCAGACACAGCACCCAGGCAGCTGCTCTCCCCCTCCTGATGGATCTGCTCCCTATGGTACATATTTGGCTTTGGATTCAATTCTGAAAGTTTCATTCACCTAATTCAAAAACCGTCCAAGATCGTAAGAAGCCCTTGACTGGAGTTTAACTGTTTCTCTTTCTTCTCTCTCCATAAAAAAAATTACTGCTGCCTACCAGTAGCGTATCCCGGGGGGGGGGCGGAGGACCCCCCCCCGAAATTTTTTTTGTTCTTTTTTTTAAGTGCCAATAAAGTAAGTTCCGAAATATTCACGCTTTTAAGTTATTTGCAACACCCGTTCTTTTTTTCATTTCTTGTTAAATGGCTATCCATTTCTCCAACAAGCTTATATCAATATTTTATCATCAACTATGTAATTGTCTGATGTAATCAAACAAGATGTAAAGGAATTTTTTTCACTATTTAACCCCTGCAGCTACAGGTACTAGCTTCTCTGCAATGAATGAATTGCAATAAGGAATCAGACTAACAGGCGATAGTTCATTCAAAGTTTCAAACGCTGCTATAATTCCAGTGTAAGCTAAGCATTGAAACAGAAAGGTCACATGAGAGGAAAGAAAGAAAAGTACCTTAAATTATCTTAAATCGCATGTCCAGCGAGATAAGGTGGTGTTGAGCCTCCTGTAGAAATCTCGCTAGAGACTTTATCTAGAGTTTTAGATTGGATGGTGGCTTTGGATAGGCTGTTCCAGAGTGGGACAGAACGGACTGAGAAGAACTGTTGGCGCTCTTGCTTGATGCAACGGGGGGCCTGCAGCTTCTTGGTGTGTCCTCTTGTGGTAGATGAGAAGGACAGGGAAAAGACATGACTTTATAGCTCGTTTTTAAGCAACGTACAAGTTGCTATTACGTCTCCTCTTTTTCTATGGTATAATAAGCTAGGGAGTTCGAGTAAGTTGATATATTCCTTGTAAGATTTGTCTTGGATGCAGAGATAAGCTTACTGGCTCTTCTTTGGACACTCTCAAGTACTTTCACCTCCATCTTATAGTACAGAGAGGCTAGGGTCATGCCAGATTCCAGGTGAGGACGAACCATGGCTTTGTACAGTTTCGTAATCACTCCCGACTTCCTGGTGGTAAATGTTCGCTTTATGAGGCCAAGGGCTTGGTTTGCTTTTGCAACACGAGCTCGTGTGTGGCAGTGAAACTTCAGCTCATTGTCAACAATAACCCTCAGGTCCTTCTCCTCACTGACTGCCTCAAGCTGGGCGTCTCCTATGTGATATGCAAGTTTTGGAGTATTGCGTCCAAGATGTAGAACTTTACATTTTAAGGCATTGAACTGTAGACACCAATCCGATGACCATCTAGATAGTCTTTCCATATCTTCTTGCATAGTTGACAGATTTAGGTTGTACTGGGCCAGTCCTAGGAGCTTGCAGTCATCAGCATATAGCATCAAAGGATTCTTCAGGTTTGTTGTACAGTTATTGATATACATGCTGACAAGCCTAATTATTTCTAGTTAGTTCTTGCAGTCAGATACTAATATGAAACTCGCGCTTTACTTGAATAGCTGTTTCTCGGGTTTTATGTTTGTGGAAATCTCACCGGCTCTGCAGTAGCGGAACAAATCATCAGCCAATACTTTGCATTCGGCTTAAAAATGGAGAAATTTGTGGGGGTTGGTTTTGATGGGGCCAGCAACACGTCAGGCTGCTATTCTGGTGCACAGGCAGAAATTAGGAAAAATTATTCGCATGTGATCTACACCCACTGTGCATTGCACGGCTTAAGTTTGGCTTTATATAAAATTAGTAGGGTATGACTTGTTAGATCAACCTTTGCTACTATCCAGCCGATCGTATAATTTTTATCATCCTCATTATATAGAACAAATATTTTTGTAGAAGCGGTCACTGTCGTTTTTCCCAATAGTCCTGTGAGAAAGCTAATGAAGTAGTGTTAAACGAGATGGATGGAGCATCATGATTACAATTTAGTTTTATGTCTTTGTATCATGTGATTATTTCAGTACTTAAGGAAATAGTTGGTAGATTATGGTGCGATACGGAAGTTATTTTAAAAGCGGATGCATTGGTTTCAGCAGCAACCAAATTTAGTTTTATGTTCACGATAGCTATGCTAGAGTTTGTAAGTGCCCTAATGCTCACTGTCTCTAATGCTCTGCAAACCAAAGATTTAGACTTCGTTGAGTGCTGTCGGCATATTAAGCTATGTTCTGATTCTTTACTGCAGTCAAAACAAAATAATTTTGAAACAATTTTTCAGAAAGCCTGTAAGCTTGCACAAGAGTTAAATGTGGCTCCGGCTGTTCCAAAGTCTATCCGCCGAAAGTCCATCAACGATAATGAGTCCATCAAGGTTTTTTATTGCGAATCATTGTTAGAACCTTACTTTGCTTCACTTATTGAAGAACTTGATCAAATATTTTTGCGCCATCAGGAGGCATCTTTCAAAATCGGAAGGCTTTTGCCAGCTAACAGCGAGTCATTAAATATTAATGAATTTGTGAACGCCGTTGCTGTTTACGAGGGATTTCACGGGGTAGACGTGCGCTTGAATGTGAGTTAGTTCTTTGGAAACAGAAGTGGCTCGGAATATCTGAGAAACCATCAACTGTTGCTTCGACTCTTGCGTCATGCAATGCAAAATTTTTTCCATGCATTCAAAGGCTTTTGACGATTTTTCAGACATTACCAGTGACTACCGCTTCTGCTGAGAGGAGCTGTAGGTGTCTTAAGCGATTAAAAACCTATCTGTAGAGTTCAACGGGCGAGGAGCGTCTGAACGGACTAGCTCACATGACCCTGAACCACGATATCCAGGTCGATGCTGACCAAGTTTTTGATAAATTTGCAGCCAAAAAAGACCGGCGGCTGTTACTGTGAGAGGTTAGGTCGTCTTTTATTGCTCGTTTCTCTAAGTGCAGTTGATTCTGTTTTTTTAAACTTTAATTGTGCTTCATCCTCTGTAAACAATGTTAATATCAATACATTTCTTGCTTTCATGGCTGCTATATTAGGTAGACTGAGGCCCCCACCCCTCCAAAACCAAATTCTGGGTAATTGTCTTTGATATAATATTATTTTTTATTTATTTGGTTCTCTAAAACAAGGGTCCCACAGGCAAATATCAGGAATAATGCACTTCTTTTTTTTATATTTTCTAAATTCTGCCACTTGTGTCAGTTCCAAAACATCTACTCGCCCAAAATAGAAACTCTCACTGCTTCTAACTTTTTTTTTAATTCTGACTTTGTTGGCAAAATTTTGTCATACATTCTCAACCAAAAAAAGTCTACAACTAGAAATACTCATGACAAGTGTGTACTTTTCATTTCTTTGCCTAGCTACCCCCCCCCCCATACCCCCCGCCTGAAATCTTGCACAATAGTAGATAATTTTCTTGCTCACATGACCGCTATAAAAAGGTAGACTGACGGCCCCCCCCCCAGAAATAAAATCCTGGATACGCCACTGTATTTATGTATGCATATGTACATATATATATATATATATATATATATATATATATATATATATATATATATATATATATATATATATATATATATATATATATATATATATATATATATATATTCCTTAATTGTCACTAGAATTCAAGAATTCTTGAGTTTTTTTATGTAATTTTTACATTTTATTCGCCTGCTTTTGTATCTTTTGCTCCTTCTTCCCTCCCAAAACAGATTCCTATACAAGTGCCTGACATAGCCTACACTTACGCGTCGTGGGATATATAACTCGAAAACTATCAAATCTGGTTAAGTTAAATATATAACCTTTAAATCTTTAGTTTGAATCCAAGCTTCTTTCAAAGCGCTTTAGTTTTCCATTGTCCTAAATAACCGGCTAATTAGCTCAATATCACAACAAAGCACACATTTAAAAAAAAAGAACTATTGAAAAGACAACATACTTGTTCTAAAGTAAATCACAACTAATTGTAACACTGAAGGGATTGTTTTGCTTCTTGCTTTGATAAGCACACCTAACGGCGAAAAGGATAATTACATTTATTAAACAATAAACTAGGGTATGGCAATTGGGTAGCAAATTCAATTTCAGAATCTGAAGTGTATTGTGACGTACCCTTTGGGGTTGACAAGAGCACGTTTTCACTCTGTAGCATTGGAGCTATTTAAGGTTATTTACATTTTTCCTTCACGGTGTGTGATAATTTTAAAATTGTATTTTGTTACATTTTTTACGAATGAATTATATTATTTTATGCAGGTTGGTGGTTAATCACTTTTTCAATTTAGTTTATACAAATTGTATACCAATAAATAATTTTGTAGGTCAGACTGTCGTTCTATTTATAACGTATACAAAAGGAAAATACAAAAAAAGGGGTAAAACATTTTATAAGAATGTGGAAGACTATTTCATCATCTTCCGTTTCCATTCCGTTTTAAGAATTAAATTAAAAAGAAAACAAGTTTTCTTCAACTGAAATTAAGGAGCAACATTAAAACTTAAAAATAACAAAAATTATTATGTATAGGCTATGAGGAGGTTCGCCCCCTAGTCAATACCTAGGTTTATACGCTAAAGCTCGACTTTTGTTACAATTCTCGTAGAATGACCCCTGAATCACAAAGGCCGTTAATTATAATAAATTGCTCTTTTTAAAGTACGAAAAAAATCTTTAGCGTAAAGAACAAGGTATTAACGGGGGGGGGGCAAACCCTTCATATGCGTAATAATTTCTGTTTATTTTATGTTTTAATGTTGCTCCTTACTTTCAGTTGAAAAAACGTGTTTTCTTTATTTAATTTCTGATCGTTTTCTAAATAATACTGGGAAATTCGACACCCCCTTCATGGAAAACTTCATGGAGAAATTCCGTAAGGATTGTTCTGGGTACCCAGCTGACTGACCGCATTTGAAACAATAGGCTATACGAAAAATGTGATTCAATACCGCTCTCTAGGGCTATAATGAAAGAAAGGTTGAGGTGGTTAGGGCATGTTGTGCGGATGAAGAATGACAGATTGCCGAAGGTTGTTATTTTCGGCCAACCATCTAGGGCTAAACGGAAAGCAGGTCGTCCCCGTCTGGGGTGGGAGGACGTCATAAAGAAAGATTTAAAGGAAATGGGAACTTCGTGGGCGGGTGTAAAAAGGGAGGCTTTGAATATATTGGGGTGGAGGAGGATCGTGCGTAGCTGTGTTAGCCTCAGGCGACTTGGTGCTGCGGTGAGTTGTTAGTAGTAGTAGTAGTAATTCATTATTTAAATACTGAGGGGGGGTACTCTCTTCCTGAAATCCTAGACTAAAAAGACAGTGTCGTACAGTCAAAGATCTTAAAACCAGCAGTTAAATAGGATACAGCTGTTTGTTTTGTTGATGAATGTTTTAAAAATATTTTGATCATTATTTAACCAGATAAGTCTGATAAAATTATTACTGTTCTATGTTCTGGAAGAGTTTGGTACTTGTGTAATATACCACAACCAGTCGAGAATTTTTGACGCAAAAAACTAGTCAAGCAGCTTCTATAACCAGAGAATTGCTATTGTGCGATAAGCAAGAGGGGTTTCTCACTCAATGAACAATATTCCTTTGGGGTAGAAGGGCAAACAAAGGTACCTAGTTTAGGTTAGGTTACTTGTTTAATATATGCTATGCTTTACCCCCTCCCCTCCCTAACGTGCAAATATATAGCCCAAAATTGTTTCTAAACTAGTGAATTTTCATCATATTGTTTAATTTAATTAACATTAATCAAACTTCACTTCTCGAGTGGCTGTTGTGTTTCAGACAAGTAGGCCTACCGTGTTTTTCTCAACATTTGCCTTTTATCGGATTGTTTAAATCTATTCTTGTTTAACCGTTAACGCTAATCCCTCCCTAACTTAATGCCTGAATATTAGGTATCAGTGGCGTAAATTTGAATACGGGCAACCCCCCCCCCCCTTCGATTCTTTGCCTCTATAGATTTTGAAAAAACTGCTTTGAGGGATCGTTTTATTAAAACTGCGGTACTTATGGATTATACGAGAAACACTCGAAAAGTGAAGTTTGGTGGTGCTGGTGCATTATACGTCATCCATCGCTATAGACTGTACAAGGATATACTACACGAAAACCGGACAAACAGGTATTTGCTAGATAAATTGATCGCAAAGCGTGGTTTCTCGGAGTTTACAATAGTTAAACTATTGTTTTTTGGGGTTTAGGGGGGGGGGAAGGTACCTAGGTTAGGTTACTCATTTAATATATGTTAGGATTTACTCCCCACCCCCTTCTAATGTGCAAATATATAGCCCAAATTTATTTCTAAGCTATTATATATTATTTCATTAGCATTAACCAAACTTGATTTCTTTCGTGGGTACCGTACAATGCACAAGTACTAGTTTGTTTTAGGCGAATGAAATAAATAGGAGGTTTGAATCCCACCCCCCCCAAAAAAAAATTATTTGACTCGTAAAAACGTAACAAAAATGGATACAAACAAATTTTGTATGCGTTTTTTGAATTTTTTTTGTAACCCACCCGAAAAAAATCGTTCAGTAAAACCCCCTCCGAAAAAAAATCCTGGGTATGGCCTTGATCACTATGCATTTAAAACTAACATGTTATTTTCATATCTGATCTTCACAAGCCAAATTCTCGAGTGTTTATATGATCTTCGCGATCCAAATTGTTTCTCGTATAATACATAGGTGCCAAAAATTATTTTTGTATATTCATTGAAAAAATTACACACACACACCCCCCCGCCTAGAACTTGAAAGGTACATATTGTGTTCCCTGTCGTCTATAATCTTGTTATTTTAACACCTCTTTCAGACACTATTAAGGGTGGGGCTCTCGGGGCTAATTAAACTAGAGCTGACTTTGAAAACCAATAGGTACCAATTTCTTGTGTAAAAGGATACATCTTTGCACAAAAAAGCAAATCTAATAAAAGATGTTAGCTTACTGAGCTTCTACCGTAAAAACCCTGTCTAATTTTGTATTAAAACCAGAATTTCCTAGTACGACCATCAAAGACATAAGAATTCTTAAAAACTTGAAAAAGGATGGTTCAATTACCATTACAAAAGCAGATAAGAGTAACACTGTAGTTGTGATGAATACTAAGGACTGCGAATTAAAATTAAGAAGTTTACTAAATGATGAAAAAACATACAAGAAGCTATCGTATAATCCAACAGACTCTTTTACAAATAAGTTTAAGAGCGAATTGAAGTGCTTAAAGAATAAAGGAAAAACTGTACCTCAACTTTATTACAAATACCTGCCACGCAGTTCCTTGTGCCCTAAATTATATAGACTTCCCGAAATTCATAAGCCTAACCTACCATTACGACCAATTGTGTCAAGCACAAGGTCACCAACAAGTGTTTTGAGCAAATGGTTAGTGTCAATCTGTAAACCACTTTTGTCTACACAAACTTCGTATATTAAGAATTCTTCGAATTTGGTTGAAAAACTGAAGAAAGTAGAAATTTCTTCGAGTTCTTTGCTTTCAAGCTTCGAAATTGTATCAATGTACACAAATATTGACGTGGAAGCAGCCGAAACTCTTCTAGAAGGAAAACTGATAAGAAATTTGGATTTGATTAGTGGCAAAACGGATTTGAAAGTTTCTGTAATTATGTATTTAGTAAGGTTGTGCAATAAGTTCTCTTATTTTTTTCAATTCAGAGAGGAGTATTTCGAACAAATAAATGGTCTACCTATGGGGGCCCCTTTATCCCCTTTACTAACTAATATTTTTGTGGAGAAAATTGAAACAATTGCGTTAGATTCATATTTTTTAAAACATATTTTCTGGGGCCGGTGTATGAATGACATTATTTCAGTATGGGATTAAAAGGATAGGAGGAGGAATTAAAAGGATTTTTGGAACATCTTAATTGTTTGGGGGGATTTAAAGTTTACTGTTGAATTGGAAGACAATGGGAAACTTTCTTTTCTTGATGTTCTTCTTTTGAGAAATCAAAATAGTCTAGTTTTTAAAATTTACAGAAAACCGACAAATAACAACCGGTCACGCTCGCCAGGTAAAAATTGGTTTAATCATTTCTTTAACAGATCGGATCTTTAGTATTTGCTCTCCAAAATTTGAGGAGTTGTCTTTTCTAAGGAAAATACTAATAAGCAACATGTATCCAGAATGCTTAATTAACCAGACTTTTTCCAAAAGAAGAAAAAGGTTTCTAAAGATTTCTAAGGAAGTCTTGGAGACAACTCGGGAGAAGGATGTTTTTTGTTCCTTACCATATGTACCCGGGCTAAGTGAAAAACTTCAAAGAATTTTACAAAGCAATGGTATAAGGGTAGCTTTAAACAGTAATAATACGTTGGGTAGTTTTTTAAATTTTGGGAAGGATCTAATTTCATTGGGGCAACAAAGTGGGATCTATCAGATCCCATGTACTTAAGGAATCTTATATGTAGGACGTACTAACCAGAATTTGGAAATGAGATTATTACCAGATAAAAATTATATTTCTTCGACTTTAAAGCAAGATTCTATGTCGGAAGAATTTACTTAGGCCCTTTCAGAACATATCTTTAATTTTCCAGACCATTTTATTTTGTTCGAGAATGTCTCTTTGATTACTAAGGATCGGGGTTTAAAGCAAAATTTTCGTGAAACTTTTGAAATAAAGAAAATCTTATTCAAGAATATTGCTTTGAATCGGGATACAGGTGAATATGGGCTGAACTCTATCTATGATAATTTATTAAAATCTGACTGAGTAAAGTTCAATTCACCCAATGTAGTTGACCTTTGTCCAAATGTTATATCATTGAACGGCTAATGAACCGAATCCAAGAAGGTCAAAGAGGCTAGCTTCCGCCTTTGCTTTAAAAAGAATTAGAGATTAAAACAATATATAGTTTTATTTGATTTCGTATATAAACTTTTGTTTTAAATTGTTTTAGTTTAGTTTTACTACTGATGACGGTCACTGTATATGTGACCGAAATATCTGATATTTTTGTGAATTTTCTATATGTTGTCTATTAAAAAGGATTTTATCCCTATTTTGAACTTTTATTTTATCGTCATGGAAAGACAGTGTTGTCTCAGAAATTATCTACGTTACCACGAACTGTTTGAAGTTAGAAAATTGTTGTAATTTTTTCGACAAAAATACATTATTTAAAATGAAATGAAATATATACCTGGGGTCTTCCCTTTCCGCTTCTTCTCGTGAGGTACCTGCAATTGAGAACAATTTTTATAAAAGCTTTTTAATTAGTATAAGCTGCACAAATACAGAATGATTCTATGAAAGTACACAGAGAAAAAAAAAGCAGAATTTTGCCCCGGGATGAATCTTAAGATTGCTACTGTAATAATGTATTTTGAGGACTGTTGAGGAGAATGTTGGAGTAAAACAAAACACATTATATGCAAGCAGGTTATCAACAGGACGTACCAGCAGTTCTTAGAAACAGCTTAAGGGCGTTTGATTCCCAAAATGTCACTTTGCAAGTATCAGTGTTGGCTGAGAGTCTCAAAGACAAATGGTCTCAGAGTAAAGTGACAGTCTTAAAGAAAATTTTTTTAGCAGCACAGGAAGCGTTCGAAGCAACTTTGGTATAAGTTGATAGGGGATCTTAGATGTGTTAATAGTTTGAAAAGCTAATGAAAAGTAGTTTAAAACAGTGGAAATCTATAAGATCTTACCAATTGTTTAGCAACTAATTTACGTACAGCATAAATAACGTGTTTCCAAAAACTAAAATAAAAACCAAGGAGCTTAATACAACAGTAGACTTCCAAAGCTAGCAAATTATTCAATGAGACTTTATTTGAGCAGACTTTTATTTTTTTCCAAGCCTGTAGACAAGAATATTTTTAGGGGCTGTCCATTTTTGAACTTTAAGAAGAAGAAAATTCTGCTCCATTCAATCAAAAGCAATATTCAAGCTTTCTAATAATGAAAGTTTAATTAAGTTGGTACTGGTGCATTAAACGCACTCATATACTGCTAAAGAAGTCAAGTTTGGTTAATGCTAATGAAATAAAATAAAATAGCATGAATATATAATAATTTAGAAACAAATTTGGGCTATATATTTGCACATTAGGGGGCGGGGGGGGGTAAAGCATTTAATATATTAAATACCTAACCTAGCCCAACCTAGGTACCTTCCCCCCCCCCACCCCCCAAAAAACGACAGTTTAAATATCGTAAACGCAATGAAAACCACTCTGGATTCCACTTCCTAATAGCGGTCTGTTGAAATAACCAGTCTGGCGGGTATCTGTCCCGGTATCTGTAGCATCTCCAGTTTGACATTCCATATACAGTATATAAGAGTACGTTTAATGCACTAGTATCATTAGGTATTAATATCCCTATCTCTGGCCCGAAAATGGGGAATTAAAATGTTTTTTCCAAGATTTTTGGGAAAGTTGGTGTCAGCTTTTAGTGATGTGTCGTTTATCCGGATCTTTTAGGAAAGTTATACAAGTTATGGCAAGACCGCCCAGTCAATTCTGAATATTCAGTCGACACAAGCCAACAACGCTTGTTATGTTCAAAATAGCCTATTTTTTTAGATATCGAATGACCTTAAAGTATTAAGTTGAAACTATCAGGGTATGAAGAGGGGATGTTAAACTAGAACATACAGGCAGAATATGAAAACTGTAACTCCTTAGTGATTATGCCAATAATCAATTTTGAAGTTGCTGATGGGGTCTTAGGGAGAAAGTTAGGAACGCAGCAAGGAATATTGGTGAAAAAGCTTTATGTTTAATAGAGAGGAGAAGGGACTTGTACAAGAATTATCTGAGTAATAGATCCCCTGAAAACAAAATAAATGTAAAGAAAGTGGAGAAAGCATTAAAATATACAATAAGGAGGTGTGAAGTGGAGGCCAAGGAAAAAATTGCCGCGGATCTGGAAGATGCAGCTAGATGGCATAATAATAAAGTATTGTACAGGCACATTGATAAGTTGAGAGGAAGTTGTCAATCCAGACTTGTCCTAGTTAAAAATAGGAACGGGTCCACAATCAGTGATAAGGAAAGAGCTAAAGAGAGATGGGCAGAATATATTGAGAATGCGCCAAACCATAATAGAGTTAAAGGAAAAGATATAGAGGTAAATGAAAAAAATTGTGATACCTTGGATGTGAAGGAATATTTGTGTTGTGAGGAAGAACTAGCGACAGCAGTAAAAGGATTAAAAAATAATAAGGTTCCAGGTAATGAAAGTTTGGTAAATGAGTTTCTTAAATATGGTAGCTCTAAGGTTAGAAATAAGTTAGAGATGATTATGAATATGATATTTGAAAAAGGAGAAGTATCTAGCGATTTTAGGAAAACCCTAACTAAACTTTTGTTTAAGAAATGTGATGAGAGTAAGTGTGGTAATCATCGAGGCATTAGCCTGGTCTCTTTGGGTAGCAAATTACATAGTAATATGATACTTTTTTGACTGAGAAATGCGGTAGCCAAAGTTATGGGAGAAGAATAGTGTGGTTTTAGAAAGGGTAGAGGATGTGTTGAACTGAAAAAAAAAACTTTGCGTATACTTAGATTATCAAAGGGTGTTTTAACAATATCCCAGTAACCAGGGGCGACATTGGGTGGGGGGGGCCATTGCCCACCCTAATTTTTCTGGGGGCCCAAGCTTCCTCCCAAAAAGGCCTTTTTTTTTCTTTTACAAAATATACAGGAACAAAATTACAAATAGCAATTAGTCAAAATTTTGAAACTATTACATTTATATGTAGATTCACTTAGATAATACTGAGAATACTAGTACAACTGGGTCCTACACAGGGTTGCAAACTGGATATATTTTATGTCCAAGGGATATATTGCTATTTGCCTAGACATAATGAAGTAATAGGGCAAAAATGGACACATTTTAGACATTTGGGACATAAAGTGGACACATTTTCCAAAATTATTACGTAAAACAAATTACTTTCATAAAAAAAAGGTCATTCATCACCGAATGATTGCTAAGACTTCGGTCTACAATAGTGCAAGAAGTTAAGCGTGCCAAATACTTTGCTGTTCTTGTCGACGAGACAAAAGATAATTCGAAGAAAGAACAGCTCGCCATTCTTCAGAGGTACTTCGACGGAGAAAAGTACGAGAAAGACCAATAGGATGCTACCATATGAAAAGCCTGGATGCTGAGAGTTTAGCCAGCTTCATACACGACACAGTGCTAAACTTAGTCTCGACTGGAACTATTGTGTTTCTCAGTGCTACGACGGAGCAAGCGTGATGAGCGGGCCCTTCTCTGGGGTTCAAGCGCGACTGAGAGCGAAAGCGCCACAAGCAATATACATTCATTGCCATGCGCAAAGACTAAATTTGGTCACTGCAAACTGCGTTGAAGGTGTTGGGACTGTTGGGACATTTTTTTTTGTTAGTCCAAAATTTATACACGTTCATTTCCAACAGCAACACCAGACATCAGCTTTTTGTCGAGTCCCAAAAGGCTACTCAACTGCCAGTCCTGGAATTAGAAAGGAGTGCTGCGACAAGATGGTCATACTGGTATCGATCAATATCGAAGATAAGACTCCGATATGAATGTGTTCTGGCTGTACTGTCTGCAGTCAGAGAGGGAGCTGATAGTGAAGCTCGAGCAGAAGCAGCTGGGCTCCAGAGAAAAATCGAATCTTTCACAGTTATATTCCAGTTGCTCTATATGGAAGCAATTCTGAGGATGACAAACTCACTTTCTGAGCAGCTTCAGGCAGTTCATCTGGTAATATCTAGGTCCCGCACCTTGATTCAAGCAACAAGGAAGGAAACAGCTGAACTGTGCTCTGACGCTTCATTTGTATCGCTTTTGGAGAAGGCAAAAGAGTTTGCTGAAGGTCTTGAAATTGAGGTACCTGACGTGAATGGACCCGCTACCGGATCCTCCTCTGCAGGTCAGAAGGAACGACCTTGAAGAACCCAAAAAATTATCAAACACCTGAAAGAATTCATGACCACTTCGACGTTAGGAAAAAACTTCGTTGAATCCGACATTTGAGCTCCAACTCTAGCGGAAGAACTGAAAAGAGAATACCTGGAGACTGTAGATCGTCTGATTGCGGGATTCGACAGACGGTTTACAGATAACCTTCCAGTGCTCAGTACACTCAAAGCTCTGGACCCCAGCTCTACCAAGTTCATGGATGCAGGGCTCCTCAAGCAATTCTCTGAACTTTATTCTCAAATGGACATTGGCCAGATTCTTCTTGAGGCCCAAGCTGATATTGCCAAGCGGTTTTTGCTCGAGGAGGAGGCAAGAACTTCATGGACGTCATCGATAATATCGAGACACTTCCACTGGCCTATTCAGAAATTATCAAAGTTCTTCATACTGCTGCCACACTTCCTGTCACGACAGCCAGCAATGAACGCTTGTTTTCTGGGCTGGAAATAGTGAAGAACTATCTGCGCTCGACCACAGGAGACGATCGTCTTAGTCACCTGTTTTTGATCTTTGCAGAGAAGGATTTAGTTAAAAAGTTGGATTTCGACCAGCTTGTTGACGACTTTGCGAAGATGAAACCACGACGGCTCCCCTTGTTGCCTTTAGTGTTCACTGATCTGTTTCAAAATTTTGTTGTATCTTTTGACTTTGTAAATATACTTGATCGAGCAAAGTTTTACATCTTCATAGCCGGAGCGTGACTCCAACTTGGACTAAAGTATTTACTGTAAACAGCGAGCTGAAGAATTCGGCTACAGAATATACTTTAGTCAAAGCGTGAGTTTCTACAGAGGTTCGACTTTCGTCAAGTTATAGGTTCGGAAAAGTGGAAGATTCCCAAACGGCTGTTTTTAACATCGCACATACCATTTCCGCTTTCTTCAGGTATCTGGCCTTTTCCGAACCTATGGCATAAGAGCGAAAGAAGGAAAGGCAAAGCAATTGAGACAATTTCCTTAATTTTTACGGAAACTCCCACGGAAGGCAGTTTTTTTTTCGGATTAAGCTAGAGGCAATTTTTTTTTTATACAAGCCTGCTTTGGGGCCCATGTCGATTGCTTGCCCACCCTAAGGTTTGGCTGAAATGGCGCCTCTGCCAGTAACAGCTTAAGGTTAAACTCCTAGGGCTATCCAATTTACTAGTGCTAGAGTCACTGCAACAATTGAAGTAAATCAAAGTAGCTGAAATGTGTACAAGTTGTCAAGAAATCCAGGCGGGATAGGAGGAGAAGGATAGGGTATGAAGTAGAAACTTTCACGGAAGCTTATGTTGCTTTAGAACTGAATCAAAAGCACCATGTTTGTGGTCGTTTTCAATATAATGTATCAGCAATATCTCATAGATAACTAAGGGTATTATGTTAAAACTTTCAGAACTACTAGTATTAATACTTGATGCTCTTACAATTGAACAAAAAAAAAAGAGTGTAACTGTGTACAAGTTGTCAAAATAGCATAGATGCAGATAATTAGGAAACATACTAAGTTTTATTGTCATGGAGACAGGAGGACGAGAAGATGCTAATTTCATGGAAGACCTGCTAACTAAATCATAATAAACAATGTTTGTCCAGATTTTCAAAACGGCGTATACTATTGTTGTAAAATTTTGGCAAAAACGTAAATATGAAGCCAAAGTCTGGATTCTTCGTTTTATTTTAACTTGTAAGTTTTTTTAGATTAAAAAAATCTTATTGATCTAACTAAACAACCTTCTTGTCTCACGAATCGTTATTAAGGAATTAAGACAAAAAACAAACTTTAGCGTATAAAGCAAGTTGTTGAGGAGGGGGCAGCCCTTTTAATGTCTGTAAAAATTTCTGTTCATATTTTTTTTTTTCAATTGAGTCTCTGATGGTTTTCTAACAATATAAGCAGAATGTTTATTGGGAAGAGGGATTAGAGGATTCAAATCGGGATAGTCATTAGACATGGGCTATCTATCAGGGAACACAGTGGCGGTTCTGGCCTCTTTAAGTTGTTTATAATTACAGAAAGTATTAAGAATTGTTATACAAGTATCATAGTAAGCAAGTAATTTACTGTCAACTAAGACCTGTGCTTTATTTTTATAAAAATAAGATTTTATAAACTATAAAATGATTAAAAATGTTGAATTATTTATTTCAAATTTGTGCCCCTAAAATTTCTGAACCATGGGTGAGAGCCCCCTCAACACCTCTCCTCTAAAACCACATGTGGGGAAAGGGGTGTTGGAAAACTTATGAAAAAGACAATCCTAAATGTGTCTTGAAGATGTCTGAAAACTCTGATGATTCTGTTCCGAATTTTCTCGGAAAATTCGACAATATTTTTTTTTTTTGCCAACACCAGCAATATTTTTCAGTCTTTACAAATTCCTATCTTATCAAATGTCCTGTTTCCTCTCTAAATTTCCTTGGTGTTTTATTGAAACTGTAAAAAATTGTTCTAAGTGGATTTTTTGTTTAGTTGATTATATAACAAATGGGTAGTGGTATTTATAAAAAAAAAAGTTATAGGTTTGAAAACAAAAGAAGTTTACAGATGTTGTGCGAGACTCAAAAGATGGGGGTGTGAAGCATATTCAGCATATTTTAGGTTGATTTTTTATTTGTTAAGTAAGTTGTTAAGAATAGTTAGGTAAGTTGATTTTTTGTTTTGTTGATTATATAATAGATAGGATTAGATAGTACTTATTAGAAAAAAAGGCATAGGTTTGAAAACAAAAAAGTTTACGGATGTTATGCGACACTCAAAAGATGGGGGTGTGAAGCATATTCAGCATATTTTAGGTTCTATATCTGTCCCCGGAAGTTTCCATTAAAGTTACTGATAGAATAGGAATAAGACAGAATACTCAAATATTCTGTTCATTTCCTAATTCGTTGTTCTTTCCAAACATAAATCACTGCCATCTTTATGGTGTTTTAACATTTTTCCCTAAAAGGTGAAATTTTTTAAGTGTTATGTGGTATTTAATGATTGCCTATTACGCAAAATTGATAAAGAGTAATTAAATATAAGAATTCGTTTATAATTGAGCCCATGACTAGCTCTCTATGATGTTCATCTTTTTGGCCAAGCCTTTCCATTCCATAGATTTTACCCAAATTGAGCTTTTAGTTTGCCATGTGACTTCTTATGACGGCTTTATTTATTCTAATATTTGATAAAAATGATAAGACGTAAGAATTAGATTTTATGATTCCTTAAACAGCTTTTTATGATGTTCCAGTGCCTCAATAGTGACGAAGAAAAATAAGATTTTTTAAATAAGATATCACTGCTGCCCATTTGATTTTCTCTTGCTGTTCAATGAAGGGGGTTGTAATTTTCCTGTATTAGGTTTAAACAATGGCAAATTAACGGGTTTTTAATTTTCTAAGACGTCATTTTCAAATCACATGCAACTGAATGACACGATGTACGAGGCTGTTAGAATAGTACATAGTTCAACCGCGAGATTTAGTCTCCTATGACGGGAGCGGGAGTCGAAGGGAGATATGCATTTTAGTAGTGAGCCGTTAATAAAACCCGAGCCTATTAAACTCATTATCACCTACCTGAAAGCGGGTTTCCATTGCGCTACTGTCGTCTCCAGCAACTCAATGCTGACAGCCTTAGTAAAAGCTGAGTCCTCTACTTAATTTAAGTTTCTTTCATATATGTGCATTGTTGATTTATGTATTACTTATTGTGTATATGTATTATAAATTTAACCGAATATTAAATTGTCTTCCTTATCGCTGGAAGAAAAATGTCCTATTGAAGACTTAGGAAAAAAATGGGCTATCTTTACTTTTTGACTGCTTGGTACATCCCCCCCTCAGGCGGAACAGCGCATGCACATGTGGTCGCAGGACCGGGACAGCTCACCTGCTACAGCTCACCTGCCACCCCCCCCCCTTACGCCCATCATTCCCCCAAACACATCAGCTGCTACATATTCTGTAAGTTATTTATTCAGAATGACTGCGTCCGTAGGCTCGGTGATGCAAGATGGCCAAATTTTCGGTTCCTTAACCAGTTCTGTAAAAACCAGTTTTGTTCAGCTTTCATATTTGATTGGAAATACAATTTCTATCAATTTTATTTGATTATAACAGGCTTGTAAAACCGATAAAGGGCAGAGCTCCTTGCGTTATTTTGGCTCAGGACCAACTTTAAAAAGGCAACAGAAAGTGGAACAAGAAGAAGAAGGTACTGAAAAGGGATTTGATTCCCATTAACGTCTTCTTATAGTAACCCAATAACAGAAAGTGAAGACAATCAACACTGAAAGCAGGTCAACTTTAACCAAACTAATTAGCAAACGTGATCCAATTAATGGTCCAGTCTCAGCTTCGGCTTACATTTCTGATGGACCTTTACAAGATTAATTTAAAAAACCTTTTCCACAAAATAAGTTTTTCAAAGAAAAGAAAAGAACTCCATTCAACAAAACATTAACAAAAATAAAATCAAATAATCTACCAAGCATGAAACTACCACAAATCAGCATCAATAAATAAATGAAACCAAAGACGAACAGAAATTACAATAAATAATCGAGTCAAACTCAAAACGAGCAGAAATTAACATAAGTTGGGCACAAAACCCCTGTGCCTTCCCAAGGCCAGAACAAAATTTGCACTTTACTGAAAAAATACAAATGAATGTGCATTGTCAGTTTAATATACATATACTGATATTTAGTAATCCAAATGTTAAAATTATTTCATTTATTAAAGTTATAAAAGTAAAAACATTTATGTTTTTTTCAGTAAAGTGCAAATTTTGTTCTGGCCTTATATGCCTCCTTATAAACACCTTAAGTGCCTCCAGGGCATAAATTACAATCCTTACCCTAAAGTCTGTTAGGGTGGTTGTCATCCTCTAAGACCGAATATCCAGAACTTTCAACTACGTTAACGACATGGCTATCTCAAAATTTTGATTGGATGTGTTTGGGGAAATGGTGGGCGTGAGAGGGGTGTTAGTTGCCTACCAGTCACTTTCGACTATTAAAAAGGGCACAAGCCACTCCAATTTCCAATTGAATGAGCGCTTTTCGAAGTTTCTACGACAACTTCTTCGATACGAAGTTCCCTGCTCTAAAGGAAAAAATTACAAAATAATACTTTGTGCCAACATCGTTCTTATATGCCCCCAGGGCATAATTTAAAACCCTTGCCCTGAGGGTTGTGAGGGAGTGTCCTCCTCTTTACTTAGTCCCCGTTTCTTGTCTCGTTCTCGAGTTTCACTGTTCTTTACTTAGGCAGCGCGATTGTGCTGCCTATGATTTATACCACAACTTGTTATATCAACCTTATATGCCCCCAGTGCGTAACTTACAACCCTTGCACTGAGGGCTCTGAGGGGGCTACCACCTTAAGAGACCTAATGTCCAGACCTTTCAACTACGTTGAACAAAGTGGATATCTCAAAATCTTGATTGGATGTGTTTGGGAAAATGGTGGGCGTAAGAGGTGCGTTAGTCACTATCCAATCACTTTAAACTATTAAAAAAGGCACTAGCCCTTTCAATTCCCAATTTAATGAGCCCTTCTGAAGTTTCTACGACAACACTTTCAATAAGAACTTTATATTCCCCAGGGCATAACTTACAACCCTTACCCTGAGGGCTGTGGGGAGAGGGGTTGTCATCCTTTAAGACCTAATTTTAAAAACGTTCAACTACGTTGAATAAAATGGCTATCTAAAAATGTTGATTGGATGTGTTTCAGGAAAAGGTGGGCGTGAGAGGGGGGGGGGTTAGTTGCCCTCAAATCACTTTCGACTATTAAAAAAGATACTATCCCTTTGAATTTCAAATCGAATTAACCCTTTTTCAAGTTTCTACAACAGTGATTTCAATAAAAACCTTATATGACACCAGGGCGTAACTTATGACCCTTGCCCTGACTGCTGTAGGTGAGATTCCTCCTCAAAAATATATTTTATATCCGGGAATCCACTATACTGAATAAAATGGCTATCTAAAAAATTTTATTGGATGTGTTTGGGAGAATGATAGGCATGGGGGGGGGGGGCTAGTTGCCCTCGAGTCACTTTCGACTGTTAAAAAGGGCACTAGCCCTTTGAATTTCCAATCGAATGAGCTTTTTTGAAGCTTCTACGACAACGCCTTCTTTGAAAACTTTATATGCCCCACGGCATAACTTAAAACCCTTACCCTGAGGGCTTGGGGGAGTATCCTCCTCAAAAACATATTTTATATCTGGAAATCAACTACGCTGAACAAAATGGCTATCTCAAAATTTTGATTGGATGTGTTTGGGGAAATGATGGGCGTGGAGGGGGGTGTTAGTTGCCCTCTAATTTCCAATCGAATGAGCCTGTTTTGAAGTTTCTACTACCACGCCTTCTATAATAACCTTATATGCTCCCAGGGCATAACTTAAAACCATTGCCCTGATGGTATTTGGGGAGTATTCTTCAAAAAAACATATTTGTTATCATAAAAACCTCTATACTGTAGGCAATGGTTGCCGTAAAATTTTTAGTTGAAAGGCTTGGAGAAATGATGGGTGTGGGGGGGGCTCAGTGCCTTCCAATACCGAATAGCTATTTGAACGGGTAGTAGCACCTCCAATTTCCAATCGAATGAGCCTGTTTTGAAGTTTCTGCGACAACGCCTTCTAATAAAACCTTATATGCCTCCAGGACATAACTTAAAACCCTTGCCCAGAGGGTTGTGGGGGAATGACCTCCTCAAAAACATTTTATATCCGGAAATCAACTACGCTGAACAAAATGGCTATCCCAAAATTTTTATTGGATGAGTTTGGGGGAATGATGGGCATGGGGGGGGGCTAGTTGCCCTCCAATGACTTTTGACTATTAAAAAGGGCACCAGCCCTTTGAATTTCGAATCGAATGAGCTTTTTTTAAAAGTTTCTACGACAACGCCTTCTTTAAAAACTCTATATACCCTCAGGCCATAACTTAAAACCCTGGCTCTGAGGGTTTTGGGGGAGTGTACTCCTGAAAACCATATCTTCTATCTGGAAATCAACTACGCTAAACAAAATGGCTATCTCAAAGTTTTGATTGGTTGCGTTTGAGGTAATGATGGGCGTGGGGGGGGGGCTAGTTGCCCTCCAATAACTTTCGACTATTAAAAAGGGCACTAGCCACTCTAATTTCCGATTGAATGAACCCTTTTTGAACTTAGTACGACAACGCCTTCTATACGAAGTCCTTGGGTATGGAGAAAAAAAAAAAAAAACACCTTGTGCCCACATCGTTCTTTACTTAGGCAGCGCTAGCGCGCTGCCTATGAAAATACTAATAAGCAACATCGATCCAGAGGGGTTAATTAACCAGGTTTTTTCAAAAAGAAGAAAAAGGTTTCTAGAGATTTCTAAGGAAGTCTTGGAGACAAATCGGGAGAAGGATGTTCTTTGTTCCTTACCATATGGGCCAAGTGAAAAACTTAAAAGTATTTTATAGAGTATTGGTCTAACGGTAGTTTTAAACAGTAATAATACTTTGGGTAGTTATCTAAATTTTGGGAAGGATCTAACTTCATTGGGGAAACAAAGTGGAGTTTTTCATATCCCATGTACTTGCGGAAGCTCATATGTGGGACGTACTAACCAGAGTTTGGAAATGAGATAATTACAGTATAAAGATTATATTTCTTCGGCTTTAAAGCAAGATTCAAAGTCTGAAGATTTTACTTCAGCCCTTTCAGAACTTATTTTCTATTTTACAGACCAATTTATTTTGTTCGAGAATGTCTCTTTGATTTCTAGGGATCGGGGTTTAAAGCAAAATTTTCGTGAAACTCTTGAAATAAAGAAAATCTTATTCAAGAATATTGCTTTGAATCGGGATAGAGGTGATTTTGGGCTGAATTCTATCTATGATAATTTATTAAAATCTGACAGAGTAAAGTTCAATTCACCCAATGTAGTTGACCTTTGTCCAATTGTTATATCATTGAACACCAATGAACGAATCCAAGAAGGTCAAAGAAACTAGCTTCCGCCATTGCTTTGTAAAGAATTAGAGAATTACACAATATGTAGTTTTAATTGATTTCGTATATAAACTTTTGTTTTAAATTGTTTTAGTTTAGTTTTACCACAGATGACGGTCACTGCATATGTGACCGAAATATCTGGTATTTTTGTGAATTTCTATACACTGTTATTAAAAAGTATTTTATCCCTATTTTGAACTTTCATTTTAAAACATTTAAAAGAATTTTTGATTAAAAAGAACACTAGCCCTTTGAATTTTCAGTCGAATACGCCCTTTATCAAGTTTCTATGACAAAGCGTTCAATAAAAACCTTATTTACTCCCAGGGTATAACTTATAACCCTTGCCCTAAGAGCTCTTAGGGGGTTATCTTCCTATAAGACCTAATTTTCAGAACTTTCAACTATGTTGAACAAAATGGTTATCTCAAAATTTTGATTGGATGTGTTTGGATAAATGGTGCGCGTAGAAGGGGTGTTAGTTGCCTTCCAATCACTTTCGACTATTAATAAGGGCACTAGTCATTTCAATTTCCAATCGAATGAGCCGTGTTGAAGTTTCTACGACAACGCTTTCTATGAAAACCTTATATGCCCCCAGGGTATAACTTATAACCCATGCCCTAAGGGATGTGGAGGGAGGGTGTCATCCTCAAAGACCAAATTCTCAGAACTTTCAACTACGTTGAACAAGATGGCTATTTCAAAATTTTGATTGGATGTGTTTGAGTAAAAGGTGGTCGTGAGAGTGGGTGGGCATTTGTATTTTAAAAAAAATACAAATTAATGTGCATTGTCAGTTTAATATACATGTACTGATAGTGATATTTAGTAACCAAAATGTTATAAAAGTAAAAAAATTTATATTTTTTTCAGTAAAGTGCAAATTATGTATTTGCCTTGGGAAGGCATTGGGGTTTTGAGCCCTACTCATGTTAATTTCTGCTCGTTTTAAGTTTGACTTGGTTATTTTTTGTAATTTCTATTCGGTTTGGGTTTCATTTATTTATCGATGCTGATTTGTGGTAGTTTCACGCTTGGTAGATTATTTGATTTGATTTTTGCTCATTTTTGGTTTAATGGAGTTCTTTACTTTTCTTTGAAAAATTTATTTTGTGCAAAAATTTGTTTTTAATCAATTTCAGTAATAAATGTTAATCTCAGAAAAAATTCGAAGTCGCTTATTGGTTTTCAATTGTTTCTAATGTTCTAATAAATCGTATTTAATGCTTGTGATCCTAATGGCGACATCTGTTTAATCCAGAGTGCTGGTTTTCCTTAGAATAAGTTGAAAATGTTTCATCATATCGTTGGAATGAGTTCTCAGTTTTGAATTTAGTTGCCAAAGTGGACACTAATATTTAGTTTAGTCGAAATTACTGGATATAAATATAATATATTATATTATTTATATACGGTGGTCGTATTCAACAGAGAATTGCTGTTTATTATGAATTAGTTTGAAAAACACTTTTTCCACAAAAAAAGTTTTCAAAAAAAGTAAACAACTATATTAAATCGAACACAATCAGAACAATCTTGCCCGAAAGACTGAAAAAAACAATTGAAAAAACAGAAGCATCTTTTTTCGAAATCCTCCAAAATTTTACTCTTTATTGTAAAATTTTGGGTTAAACATAAGTAGCATTTATAATTAATCTAATAAAGCTGGACAAACTTTGAATTTAAGTAAAAACGGTATTTCACTAGGCAATTTTTTCCTCAAAACTCGTCTTAATGTTCACTTATTAAAAGGAATGAAAGGGGGAGCATTCAAGAGAGGTATTTTGAGGTTCTGGTTAAACATTAAAAAAAAAAACTAGATATAAAACGAAATAAATGTTTTTCGGCCCTTACTAGCATCCGTTATTTCAATTCCAGAAACATGCTTATTGGGCCTTTAAAATATGCTAAATAAGATGATTGTTTCAACATTTAAATAGAAGGTCTCGGGAAAAAAGTTGTGGGAGAGGAGGGCTGATTGTGTCCAAATCACCTCTGACTCTTAAATAGAACACACAAAGTTTAAATTTCCAAACGAATGAGCCCCCCTCTGATGTTTTCCGAATATTTGCTGCAATAAGTGCCTTGATGAAAAAAAGAACAATACATTGTGACGGCTGTTTTCATGGGCAAAACTACTGTGCTGCCCATGAAATACTTTTTGTTTGATGAATAGAAAGCTGAATATATTTTCATTTAAAACCCAGGTCTATTCCAAAAACAACATAAAAGGGAGATTTGCTGAAATCATCTCATAAATATACCTTTGAGAAAATTTGGTACTTCTTAATATCGACTTCTTTTCTAAAAGCTTGGTCTCCAAGTTTTTTATTTGCTTGCAAAACCATGAATTCGTCATTTATATTGTAATAGGTCACTAATTTTATTAAAACTACGGTTTGATGAACACTATTAAGTTCCATGAAATAATATTTTTCCGCTGTTCATGAGTTTCTAAAACCAGCACTTTGCTTGAAAGTGGCCCAAGTCTAGAATTGTCAAGAGACTTACTGGATAATTCTTTGTATATTAAGTTCACTTTTCGCTCAAATCAGAAAAAACTAATTTTAAACTTAATATAAATTTAACTAGAACTAAAGGATAGAAGAAGATATTAGCTTGGCAATACCAATTGCAGCATATCATATTTTTTTATATAACACTGTATGACTCTTCGAAGTTTCAAGTGTGATCACGAAGATTTTTCTTTTAACTCAACTCTACTTACTATGTGAAATGAAACTAACATGATGTTATTAGGTTTCTTTTTTTTATTTAATGTACAACTATTAAGTAAAATAGATCCCAATTAGGGAATAGTTGTTGAAATCTCACGTTTACATTTATATTTCGTATACTACCTCTTTTCTTAATTTTATTTAATTGTAATAAAACGGTTTCTTTTCTGTAGAGAGGAGACGCTCTACCTTGGACAGATCTGATGGATTAAGTAACATACAGTCTTTGGCCCAAAACCAATCGTTGTGCTGAAAAGGTTGAGAGAGAAGGTTAGAGAAGAAGTAGCAGCTGCCATCAGTGAAAAATCATTCAAATGCAATGTATATAGCAAATGCTTTCCGACATCAAGCGAGTTAATTGTGTGCCAAGGAATGCACAGAGGTGTGAAGCCATTTAAATGCAATGCATATAGCAAATGCTTTTCTCAATCTTGTGATTTGATTAAGCACGAGAGAGTGCATACAGGTGAAAAACCGTTTAAATGTGATCTGTGTAGAAAAGGCTTTTACCAATCAAACCATTTGATTAACCACCATAAAGTACATACAGGTGAAGAACTGTTTAAATGTGATGTATGTAACAAATGCTTTTCTTTATCTCACCATTTGAACAAGCGTGAAACTACGTATAGATGAAAAACCGTGATGTATGTAACAAATGCTTTTCGGAATACGACAATTTGATTAAACACCAGAAAGTACATACAGGCAAAAAACCCTTTCAATATGATGCATGTAACAAATGCTTTTCTCGATCAAGACAGAAAGACTCTTTAGTCTCTTAAAATCTATCAAGACAGAAAAGCGCAATCGGCTAGCCACTGTCACCCTATGCACTACCCTTCAAACGAAGTGCGGAATAAAATGAAAAGGCGGTTACAGCCACATGGTCGTTGACGATTCGCTTAAAAAGTGTTTGAATCCGGGTTAAATGTGACCCCACTTTTTTGTTCCAATGAAGTTAGATCCTTCCCAGAATTTAGAAAACTACCCATTGGGGCAACAAAGTGGGTTTTATCAGATCCCATGTACTTTCGGAAGCTCATATGTGGGACGTACTAACAAGAGTTTGGAAATGAGATTATTACAACATAAAGATTATATTTCTTCGGCTTTAAAGCAAGATTCTAAGTCTGAAGATTTTACTTCAGCCCTTTCAGAACTTATTTTTAATTTTCCAGACCATTTTATTTTGTTTGAGAATGTCTCTTTGATTTCTAGGGATCGGGGTTTTAAAGCAAAATTTTCGTGAAACGCTTGAAATAAAGAAAATCTTATTCAAGAATATTGCTTTGAATCGGGATACAGGTGAATTTGGGTTGAACTATATCTATGATAATTTATTAAAATCTGACAGAGTTGAGTTCAGTTCACCAAATGTAGTTGACCTCTGTCCAAGTGTTAGATCATTGAACACTAATAAACCAATTCCATGAAGGTCAAAGAGGTTAGGTTCCGCATTTGCTTTGAAAAGAATTAGAGATTTAAACAATATGTAGTTTTATTTTATTTCTTATATGAACTTTTGTTTTAAATTTTTTTAGTTTAGTTTTACTACTGATGACGGTCGCTGCACATGTGACCGAAATATCTGGTATTTTTTGTGAAATTTATTATACACTGTCTATTAAAAAGGATTTTATCCCTATTTTGAACTTTTATTTTATGGTCTAATCGCATTTGGCTTAGCTAATAAGTATTTCTTCTGATATTGTTTCTTTCTATTTTTGTGCTGGTTTTACTATTAAAGTTGTTTATCAGAGAAAAGCCTTATGTGAGCCTCGAAAAGTCTAACTTCTTATCCAAATTCTTCAAACAATTTATGAATAAACTATTTATTTTCTACTTATATTTGAAACTGTTTCTACTTCCAATGTACTTATTTTTTGGGCTTGCTTACTTCTTTCTGGACAATGTCGAATGGAAACACTGTCGCAAAGGTATGATTTAATCCACCCACTGGATCTCATAAACTTGGCACTGACATAAATTTTTAATCAAATCTATGCAACCGTATGAGATTCAACCGAAAATCTGTGTTTTTCTTGGCAGCAGATAAACTGTTTCCTAAGCAGGTCACCCTCGAATAGGGTGGGACGAAGTCTCAAGGAATGATTTAAGGTAAATCAGAACTTCTTGGGAGGGTACAATGACACCTAGGAGGTGTCAAGAGGGCAAACAATGTTTCATTACCATGTCCATGGTAATTTAAAGATTTACTTTGAAATGAGATTTCTTTTCTTCTGAAAAACTATGTAACCGAAGAAGAAGAAGAAGAAAAAGCGGAACTCATGTTAGAGTTTACTACTAGTCAAGACTATTCAATACTCACCGGGCAATTTTCAATAAAATTAACAACTTCAAATAGGGCAACTTGACCATCCGTCTTTCTCTTATCTTCATTTAAATATGAGTTAACCTTTTTTATAGCTGCAAGCGCTTCTTCCAAAAGAGCGTGGTCTGGATTACTTTTTCCAGTTCTTTTCAACAAATCTATAAAATACAGAGGAGTTACGAATGGAACAGGATATATTCTAATTCTTATTAGTAAAAAAGTATATCGCAACAAAATCACAACATAAAATATAGATTATGAGAGACTTGAAAAGAACAAAAACTACAGCGATAAATAGCACAGTAGAAAGTTTGAAAACTGAGAGTCTAGGGGTGATCAATGCTAGGAAGCGCAATAAATTATCACAGATTGATTTTTTTTTTCTTAACAAAAACTTGACTGATGTGATTTGTCAAAGTGCCAAGTGAACTCCACTGCCGCACAAATCATGCCTCAGAAATCACGAAGCATGCAAATGAGCTATTGAGTTTTTACCCCGATGATCTTGAGCCTATGATGACAGATGAATCCTTACATTTGAAACCCTTCTTGGTACAAAATACTGATGAAGAAAAAAAAGCATGACTCTAACTGATGTTAGCAAAGTTTTGTGACATTTTCATGCAGGTGACAGCTATCCAAACATTGACATTGCCTTAAGAATGGTTCTTAGTCTGCCTGCCACAAACTGCAAAGGAGAAAGATCCTTCTTCGCCCTTCGCCGGGCGAAGAAATATGTAGTATCTTCAATCAGTCACGACAGATTGACATCATTATCTATGCTCACTATTGACGGAAGGCAGACACCTTCACACGAAAAAAAGCAAGGAGGAAAACTTTATCAGTTGACATTGAAGATGAATAGTCCTACTTGCAAAATAATGTATAATGCGTACATGTAATGTGTTGCTATCTACCAATAGATTAAACCTATTTCCAATGCCTTGTTGGTTTATTTAATTTATTTAATACCCCAACGTACTAATATTTGATTCTCAAATTGTTATCATAAAGATTATTTTCTTAAGGAATATTGACCCCCCCTCCCTTTGGTATGAATACTGAGCGGCAAAAATGCTTGGGCCTAGAAGCATCAAAGCTTTGAATTCGGACCTGTAAAGTTGAAATTTGTATATACCTGTTTCCCCTAAGGAAAATTCCCTTCTCCCACGAATAATTCTTCCGTGGAAAGATCCTCCCATGTGACCCCTCCCCCGAAAACTGTCAGTATACTTCCCAATAACCAGTAGCCTACTGTATCTAAACAATGGACAAAGTTCATAGCTTGCAGTCTTTCCCATTGGGACTGTGGGGAGGAGGGTCAAGTCATCCTCAAAGACATAGTTATTAGATCTTCCGCTACTTGTTAAGTATGAAACAAAACAAACTAGGATGAAAATATCGTAAATTTTTCGTTATTCATATTATTGACTTATGAATAAAGTAAATATACCTCTCGATGCCTTTTTTATGCTCTTTCCAAATATAATAATCATTTTTGTCAGAAATGAATTTTACCCCCACCCCTATATATACCAAGTTCAGGGTATATATTTGCACATTAGGGGGTTTACTTTATTCGTAAGTCGGTAAATATTTACCAAATCATATTATTGAGTTAAGACTAAAGTGAATATACCCCTCGATAGTAGTATATTCACTTTAGTCGTAACTTAATACTATGATTTGGTAAATATTTACCCGTAAGTCAATAATATGAATAACGAAAAATTTTCATCCCATCCCCTAATATGCTAATGTATACCCTGAGTTGGTATATATAGGGGTGGGGTGGGGGGAGAAAAAATTCATTTCCAACAAAAATGATTATTATATTTGAAAAGAGCATAAAAAAAGGCATCGAGTGGTATGTTTACTTTATTCGTAAGTCAATAATATGAATGAAAAAAAAAATACCTTTGAATAGGATGAACATAATATAGTTCAGAAACAAATTTGGGCTATGTATTTGCACAATAGGGGGGGGGGTAAAGCTTAGCATATATTAAATACGTAAACTTAACTAGGTACTTTTTTTGCCCCTTCAACCCCAAAAAACTAAAGTTTAAATCTTAGTCGCGGAGTGAGCAATAGCTCACTAGGCAGCGAAAACCTGTTTTTCATGTATCATATTTGAGATTTCGATGCGGTCTTTCTCACCTGTTGCCCGTATTCTAAACAAGTACCGATCTTTCGACCAAGAGGAGGAAAAGGGGTACTTCAAAGTCTTGATCGGGTGACTTTGGAGAAAAAGGAGCAAGGGAGGGGGGCTAGGTGTTCTCCAATATTTTTCTTCACTTAAAAAAGCCTCTAGAACTTTTGATTTTCTATCTAATGAGCCCTCTCTCGGTATTCTAGCATTACTGGTTCAATAAGATCACCTCGAAAGAAAAAAAAACAAAAAAAAAAACACGCATCTGTTTTTTCTTATGGCATTGATACCTCAACTATCGGTCTCTGTGATATACTGAATCTGATGGTGTGATTTTCATTACACCTGATATTTTGAGGGTGTTTTCCCCCTTTCTAAAAAAATCGTAAAACTTTGCCTACTCTTAACTGGGGTAACATTTAACTTGATGAATTTTATATATTTTAAATAAGCATCAAAATTTGATTTTTTGATGTATCTATTATTATCAAGGCTCGGTTTCTTAGAATTTTGGTTACTATTGAGCCAAATCGCGCCTTACTTACAGTTTGTTACTACAAACTGTTTTATACCCAGAATAATTTTAGCTATCACATTTCGACTGCAGCTCCACTATACTTTACCCCCAACCCCTTAATGTGGAAATATATAGCCCAAATTATATATTTCCCGGCATTTTGCCATTCGTCACTCTTGTTGCAACCCTTGTGCTAGTCCCCAAAGCCGCGCCGAAAAGTGGCGGCGCGCCGGGGTAAAAGAAACAGCGGCGCGCCGCCAAGCTCTCATTAGCGCGCTGACGCCGCCGCTGATGCTTACGGCGGAAGCGTCACTAATACGCCGCCATTTTTCTCTGTTTTTTTTCTTATCGATATCAACCTTCGGGCTTCAACCGTCATCCCGGATGATCTGTTTCTTAAAGATAAAAACTGTCATCTTGGGCTCGGTGTTTCCACTTCTACTTATTTTGGCAGTAGAATACTTATTCTTGAACTTTTCTACTTCCAAATATTAAATCTACTTATCTACTTACTTTCTACTTATTTTTGAAGGGATCTACTCAAGGTTGCCACTGGGAGTACCAAAGTACTATTTTAATACTGATTTTTATCAAAGATGTACTTTCTGAGAAAACAGTACTTTTCGAATACTTTTCAAGAAGTATTCTTTCCCCGTAGAAAATAAATAATTTCCGGTAATTTTGTTGACAAACATTCGTGCAACAGGAAGTAACGCATAACATACTAAGCTAGCAATAGCATCTTTATTTATCGATTTTTCTCTTGTCTTGTCTGGTGATGCTGAAGACGCTCATTTCAATTACATTAATACATTACAGGACAGGTTAGAGAAAAACAGATCAGACGCTATACAGCATTTAGATCTTATATAGTATATATTCAGTTTTAGTCATAAGAAGAATAATCGATCAGATAGACCAAACATAGGTAAATATTATTTGAAAAGTATAGGCTATAAAAATTATAAGAAATTATCTTAAAATAAGATATTATAACATAGGTATCAAAGATATATAACATCGAATATAATGAAAACGAAAAAGATTCATTTAGTTCAGCCATAAAAAATGAACTAGTGTGAAAGCACAAAAATCATAAAACATGTAAACAGTAAAAAACTACTTGTTGGGGCTTAAGGCTCATCTTCCTATGATAGTTCCGCTTGACTGGTATGGTCAGCATGAGGGTCAGTATTTTCACTTCTTTTGGTAGCTTTTTGCCAATCAGAGTATTTCTTCCGCATGTCATAAGGTACAATCCAGGAGTCAAGCGACGTTGCGGAGCGCTAGGTAAGCTGGGTTACCCTTCAATCAGGGGGGTGACAGCCCCAAAGGTATAATTATTGGACCTTTGAACAATGCTGAACAAAATAGATGTCTATAAATTCTGATTGGATGCTGGTTTTCAGAATTGATAGGCGGGGGGGGGGAGGAGAATGCCCTCAAATCACTTTTGACTCTTATAAAAGGCACTAAACTTCAATCAAATGAGCCCCATGTGAAGTTTATACGACTACCCATTCCATAAAACCTTATGTGTCCCAGGGGCATAACTTACAACCCTTGTCCCAGGGCTCTTATGAGTTGTGTAAACGCTCAGAGCATTGTTATATGTTCTTTGGACCATTTTTAACAAAATTTCTATCTCAAAATTTGAGTTGGATGCATCTAGGGAAAAGAATACGGGTGTGGAGGGGGTGGCTACACCCTTCTTCACCAAGGTTGGAGGGAGCTAACTGCAAGGGTGGCACGGCCCTTGTGTTTCAAGAAACGTTCTTAAAAGAAATTGGACAAAAAGTTGAATATTAGCGTAGAGTGGGGGGTATTGAGGAGGGAGTAGCCCCCGTCATATACGGAATAACTTCTGTACGTTTTAAGTTTCAATGTCACTCCTTCCTTTCGGTAGAAAAAACTAGTTTTATATTTATTTCTGATCATTTTTCAGATAATCCCAGGAAATCCACCCCCTCTGTGGAAAATTTCCCCACGAAAAATTCCTTCCACGTAAAATTCTTCCACCGGGAAATTACTCCCAGACAATTCCATTTATGCTGCGAATCCTTCCCAGAAAATTTTTTGCTTACTATTCTGCCTGAAAAATACTCCTTAACATACTTCATTTGAAGAAAGACTTGTATTCATTTAGTTTCTGATCCCTTTTAAGGTCATTGGAGAATATTCCTGTTTGGAAAATACTCCCCCAACCCTGGTAATTTTATCCACCAGAAAATTTCTCTTGAGAATTTTTCCTGGTGATAATTCACCCATGGAAATTTCCCCCGTGGAAAATCCCTCCCCCCCCCCAAAAAAAAGATCCCAAGAGAATTTCCACTCCCCTGAAAACTTTCCCCTGAGAGTTCCATCATAGTGTCTCTACATGTACAATGGGATGAACAACGAGAAAAAAGACAAATAACAAACATTATGTATACAAATTCTGGTAAATTCTCCCCATGTAAAATTTCCCCTGAAAAGTTCACCCCCAGAAACTTCCATCCCAATGGGAAATTCTCTTCATAGAAAATCCACCACCAGAAGATCTCCTTCCTCCCTTGGAAAATGTTGGTATACTTCCCTATAACAAATACTATATGTAAACAATGGGCAAATTTCATAACTTGCGGCCCTTCCTCTGGTGGTTCTGAGGGGTCATGTCATCTCCAAAGACATATCTATTGTACCCTTCAATAATACTGAACAAAATGGCTATCTCAAAATTTTGATCAGACGACTTTCAGGAAAAAAGGGTGTGGGACAGGGGCTAGTTGTCCTCCAATTTTTGGGTCACTTAAAAAGGACATTCGTTTGAACGAGCCCTCTTGCCAAATTCTAGTACAATTGGTTCGATATGATGACCCGTGAAAAAAGCATCAACAACAAATAAACACAAATCCGTGATGCTTCTTCTGACAAACACTATAAAATGTCATTTTTATAGATAGGAGCTTGGAACCTGTACAGTGGATTTCTCTGATACGCTGAATCTGATGGCGTGATTTCCATTAAAATTCTTTGACTTTTATGGGGTGTTTTTTACCTTTTTCAAAAATTTGGCAAATTTTCTGGTCCACTAATGGATAACACTATACTTGAAAAATATTATATATATGGAATCAGCACAATAAGCTAACTTTTTTGGTACATCTATTGATATCAAAATTGATTCCAGATCATCAATAATCTAATTTTGTTCTTTTGCTAACTTTTAATTTTCAGGCTTTTCCCAATCAAACCATTTGATTAACCACCAGAAAGTACATACAGGTGAAGAACTGTTTAAATGTGATGTGTGTAATAAATGCTTTTCTTTATCTCACCATTTGAACAAGCATAAAAAACTACATATAGATGAAAAACCATGATGTATGTAACAAATGCTTTTCGGAATACGACAATTTGATCAAACACCAGAAAGTACATACAGGCGAAAAACCCTTTCAATATGATGCATGTAACAAATGCTTTTCTCGATCTCACCATTGAAACAAGCATAAAAACTACATACCGGTGAAAAACCATGATATATGTTACAAATGCTTTTCTGATTACGGCAATTTGATTGAACACCAAAGAACGCACACAGGGGAAATACCGTTTAGATGTGATGTGTGTAAAAAATGCTTTTATCAAGTGAGCATAAACAACTACATACAGGTGAGAAACCCTTCAAACGTGGTATTCGTTAGAAGGAATTCTCTCAAGTACTCCAATGCCCATCAAGTAATTCACACACGTGATAAGAAAAAGCAAATTTATTGAGGTGTGTTTTGTGATTGAGTTTTGAGGTATGAAATGTTGTCAAGTATCTACGGTTTTTAATATAGTTTTTACTGTCCAAATTTAATCATTATATATTATATATAGAGTTATTTAGATATGAATATGTTAATCAATTACATTTTGAACATGATTTATCATTTATTTGATTGTCCCTGGTTCCTGAAGCAACCAGTACCTGAAAAATTAAATTATACAATATGCTGCATTATTTTTAATATCTAAATTTAAAGTGAAATATTTGTCATCAAATGTGTACTTGGACGATAATTAGAAATACTTTGAAGGAAATACTCTGAAGGTGTAACATCCAAATACCCTTAAAAGCTACAAAATATACGAGAAAGAGATCAAACCAAAAGTGAAACTATTCCCAAATTATCTTTTCAATTTTTATTTGATTTTGGGTAGAGGGGATATGAGAACTTACTTACATATCATTCCTTTTTCCCAACATCCACCTTTTCCCAATATCTACCTCCTTAGAATAATCGAAACTATAAGTGGAAACTGAAAAAGTTAAACTATTTACAACCTGTCTCAGTGGCGGTGGGGGTTGTCGTCTCTGAAGTCGTGTTTATTGACCCTTTTAATTATACTTGGACAATTATTTTTTTTTAATTTGAATCATTGTTGAGAAGTGAATAGTGCTAATTACCCTCAAATTTTTGTTTATTTTAAAAAAAAATTATAACTTGCAATTTCCAGTTCCAATCGACTTATTTTCTCCGAAGTTTCTATCACCCTCCCTTCTATACGAAGGGGTTGCTGGTAAAATACATGGACGCCACCGCCACCATTTATGGTTCCCAACAAAAACCTAAAGCCCTCTATACTTTTTTTTTGCTTTCTACCCTATAACTATTGTGGTACTAATATTAAAGGTATTTCGACATGATTCCAGCTAAAGCCATATTATGTTGTCATAAGTGCAATATTCTCAAGTTTGGTTTTTTTCTTTGGATCTATCTAAGGGAAGAAATCCGTTCTTTGACACTCTCACCTTACCGTGGACACCTATAAATATTGAGTAAACGAAAATGCAACTTTATATCTTTTTTTATATTTAAATGGATAAGATAAGGAGAAAGAAAAAAGGCTTACAAGAAGTCTGAATGATCGCAGCTCCTTTCAGGAATATCTGTGGTTAAAAAACGACTAGGTGGATGATTCCTTTCTGAAGTTCCTTTGTCCAAAGATGACACTGAACCAATCTCATCATCCAAGGACTCTTCCAGTCCAATCACCTTCATAAATAAAATAAAAATAAGCTTCAAAAACACACTAAAACTAATACAAACTCTTAAAAGCAGAAAAAATGAGGTGAAAATGAGGTAAAAGCAGCAATTAAAATAGGAGAGAACAAAGGAAAAAGGGGATGGGGTAGCCTACATATGAGTACTGGACTCAAAGGGAAAATACACGTATCCTTGTTCCTTAAAGGAGAATCTGTTCATATAGTCTTAATACCAGCATAACTTCGCAAAAAATTGCTGTATCACAGAATTTCATGCATCACCAGCTGTAAATCCTGGCCCGGTACTAGCCAGCACCAGCAACTCATTTTATACCAACATACCAAGTGGGCAGCCTCTCGTCAAGAAATTGTTTCCAGATTTTTTATTATTTAATGTCATTCACCTACTTCTAACTCAAGTTTATTGGTTTTTTAACTTAAAATTCCTTAAGTCCATCGAATTTAAACTGGACTCTTAAAAAAATTAGCATATCTCTGCTGACCTGGTAAAGACGGCTTTAAAGATTTACTAATTTATTCAAATTTGGCTAAATTCCTAGAGCACACCTTTAAGGAACATTTAAGGGACAAAATTAAAATAAATACTGGAGTGAGTTCAAATAAACTATAATTCTTTGTGTAAAAATATAAAAAAAAAATTGACAGATAATCAATGTATGTCAGTAATCGTATGTTCAAAACTTTTGAAAATGTACTTCTTCTGTTAGTTTTAACTTTCTTTTTTTTATTAAGAGACGAAGCATGGAATATTCTTCAGTTGATAGCAGTGAGTACTGCATGGACTCAAAGAATAATTTAAAAAGCTTGAAAAACTCAGTTAGATCAAAGCCAAAGAGCAAGAAGTATGATCAGAATTACTGAAAGCATTGGGAGAGCAGTACAAAATTCATCAGTTGGATTAGACAAGCTAGAAATAATGCTGGTATGTTGGTTTCAGATATGGCACACTATATTTGCTGCAAGAAAGACTTGAGATGATCTCAGGGTAAGGCAGCCTTGCGGAAGCATGTCACAATGTCAGCACACCTTGCTAGTTAGACAGCCTGGATCTCAGCACAAACTATGTTATGTGCAAGATCTCACTTCCAGGACAAATCAATTGAAGATCGTTTGTCGGAGATTGGAAGCAAAATTGAAAGCTTTCTAGTGGAGTTTGATTTGCTTTAGAGCCTATGCAACGACTTCACAAAGTTAGCAAAGTCACCACTAGGGCCAGACCTACTGAGTAGGCTTGCTCTGGGCAAACAGAAAGTGACAAACGTGGTGCGTCAGGCACTTGGGCCACACTTCAGGGAAGACCTTATTTGACAAACTAAGCCAATGTTTGCTAGCGCTGGAATAAGATGGCGGGCATTTACGGAGCTGAGTCTGCTTTTGTGCAGACACAACTAACTCTATGATGGGCTGTTGCCACATTTGACAACGCTCATCACAACCAAGTATCCTTGAGTTGTGATATTGAAGTGCTCGTGCCATCTTTCCTATTTGTGTGCTGCATATGCCTGCAAAAAGCCACCGAAAGGACTTGAGGATTTTTTTCGAACTGTAACTTCCCATTTTAGGCACAGTGCCAAGCGAATACATGCATAAAAGCAATTTCAAATATTAACCCAAGTTCCTGAAAGAAAGTTCTTTGCTCTCTATCCTACACGATGGCTCTCTTTTAAACAAACTGTAATAGGCCTGATGAAGTAATGGAATGCCTTGACACTTTCTTGGACGTTATTAGCAGTCAAAGACCCGTCGCATGGTAACAATTTATCGACGCTAAGAAATCCCTATCAGAATGTACTGATAGAGTGTAGAATATGCTCTAGGAATACTCAATGAATTAAAATACACTTTTCCAGAGTGAGGTGATCGTTTGTCGGAGATTGAAAGCAAAATTGAAAGCTTTCTAGTGGAGTTTGATTTGCTTTAGAGCCTATGCAACGACTTCACAAAGTTAGCAAAGTCACCACTAGGGCCAGACCTACTGAGTAGGCTTGCTCTGGGCAAACAGAAAGTGACAAACGTGGTGCGTCAGGCACTTGGGCCACACTTCAGGGAAGACCTTATTTGACAAACTAAGCCAATGTTTGCTAGCGCTGGAATAAGATGGCGGGCATTTACGGAGCTGAGTCTGCTTTTGTGCAGACACAACTAACTCTATGATGGGCTGTTGCCACATTTTGTCAACGCTCATCACAGCCAAGTATCCTTGGGCTGTGATAGTGAAGTGCTCGTGCCATCTTTCCTATTTGTGTGTTGCATATGCCTGCAAAAAGCCACCGAAAGGACTTGAGGATTTTTTTCGAACTGTAACTTCCCATTTTAGGCACAGTGCCAAGCGAATACATGCATAAAAGCAATTTCAAATATTAACCCAAGTTCCTGAAAGAAAGTTCTTTGCTCTCTATCCTACACGATGGCTCTCTTTTAAACAAACTGTAATAGGCCTGATGAAGTAATGGAATGCCTTGACACTTTCTTGGACGTTATTAGCAGTCGAAGACCCGTCGCATGGTAACAATTTATCGACGCTAAGAAATCCCTATCAGAATGTACTGATAGAGTGTAGAATATGCTCTAGGAATACTCAATGAATTAAAATACACTTTTCCAGAGTGAGGTGCCTTTTTTTCAAGTTGCAAAACAAGTAGAATCTGTAGCGAAGGCATTCTACATGAATTTCCTTGCTGCTTCCTACCTTTGGAACCAAGTAAAACCTCAAGGATGTAGACGTGGTCAGCGAAGACAATTACCTTAGGCTTGATCAGGTGAATCTTGGTTTGAACGCCAAAAGCTGCCTTTCGGATTTTATTTCTGATCCCCATTTCGCAGAAAGCAGCGAAAAAGTCAAAAGCAAGCCCAGAGAATTCTACAAAGAAGCAGTAACACAAATTCAGAAAAGATTCACGTTTGAAGGTGAAATATACAAGTTTGTTGAGTTTGTGAATCCGTCTTTGCTCTTTTAGGAGAAGTTAAAACCCTGCAACCTTTTTTCAGAATTGGCTTTAGTTTGACCCCCATATGACATGGACTGCGAAAGTGTTAACCCAGTTGTGTTCTGGAAACATTTCGCAAGTGTAAAACGCTTACTGGACGCAAGAACTTCGAAAATGTTTTGAAAGTTCTCAAATTTTTCTTCTGATTGCCATTTTCAAATGTTGTAGTAGAAAGACTCTTTGGTCTCTTAAAATCTATCAAGACAGAAAAGCGCAATCGGCTAGCCAGTGTCACCCTTTGCACTACCCTTCAAACGAAGTGCGGACTAAAATGAAAAGGCGGTTACAGCCACATGGTCGTTGACGATTCGCTTAAAAAGCGTTTGAGTCCGGGTTAAATCTGATTTAACAGCTTCAGAATGCTTAAGTAGATGACTGTTTCCCCTTTAGATTTGAAATATGAAGCATTGTTTTTAAGTGAACTCCGCCTTTACAGCCGGAAGGGTTTGAAATATTTTTTGGTCTAATCGCATTTGGCTTAGCTAATAAGTATTTCTTCTTATATTGTTTCTTTCTATTTTTGTGCTGGTTGTACTATTAAAGTTGTTTATCAGAGAAAAGCCTTATGTGAGCCTCGAAAAGTCTAATTTCTTATCCAAATTCTTCAAACAATTTATGAATAAACTATTTATTTTCTACTTATATTTGAAACTGTTTCTACTTCCAATCTACTTATTTTTTGGGCTTGCTTACTTCTTTCTGGACAATGTCGAATGGAAACACTGTCGCAAAGGTATGATTTAATCCACCCACTGGATCTCATAAACTTGGCACTGACATAAATTTTTAATCAAATCTATGCAACCGTATGAGATTCAACCGAAAATCTGTGTTTTTCTTGGCAGCAGATAAACTGTTTCCTAAGCAGGTCACCCTCGAATAGGGTGGGACGAAGTCCCAAGGAATGATTTAAGGTAAATCAGAACTTCTTGGGAGGGTACAATGACACCTAGGAGGTGTCAAGAGGGCAAACAATGTTTCATTACCATGTCCATGGTAATTTAAAGATTTACTTTGAAATGAGATTTCTGTTCTTCTGAAAAACTATGTAACCGAAGAAGAAGAAGAAAAAAGGGGAACTCATGTTAGAGTTTACTACTAGTCAAGACTATTCAATACTCACCGGGCAATTTTGAATAAAACAAACAACTTCAAATAGGACAACTTGACCATCCGTCTTTCTCTTATCTTCATTTAAATATGAGTTAACCTTTTTTATAGCTGCAAGCGCTTCTTCCAAAAGAGCGTGGTCTGGATTACTTTTTTCAGTTCTTTTCAACAAATCTATAAAATACAGAGGAGTTACGAATGGAACAGGATATATTCTAATTCTTATTAGTAAAAAAGTATATCGCAACAAAATCACAACATAAAATATAGATTATGAGAGACTTGAAAAGAACAAAAACTACAGCGATAAAAAAGCACAGTAGAAAGTTTGAAAACTGAGAGTCTAGGGGTGATCACTGCTAGGAAGCGCAATAAATTATCACAGATGGATTTTTTTTTTCTTAACAAAAACTTGACTGATGTGATTTGTCAAAGTGCCAAGTGAACTCCACTGCCGCACAAATCATGCCTCAGAAATCACGAAGCATGCAAATGAGCTATTGAGTTTTTACCCCGATGATCTTGAGCCTATGATGACAGATGAATCCTTACATTTGAAACCCTTCTTGGTACAAAATACTGATGAAGAAAAAAAGCATGACTCTAACTGATGTTAGCAAAGTTTTGTGACATTTTCATGCAGCTGACAGCTATCCAAACATTGGCATTGACTTAAGAATAGTTCTTTGTGTGCCTGCCACAAACTGCACAGGAGAAACATCCTTCTCCACCCTTCGCCGGGCGAAGAAATATTTAGTATCTTCAATCAGTCACGACAGATTGACACTCATTATCCTTGCTCACTATTGACGGAAGGCAGACACCTTCACACGAAAAAAAACAAGGAGGAAGACTTTATCAGTTGGCTTTGAAGATGGATAGTCCTACTTACAAAATAATATATAATGCGTATATTGCCCCCCCTCTTGGTATGAATACTGAGCGGCAAAAACGCTTGGGCCTAGAAGCATCAAAGCTCTGAATCCCGCCCTGTAAAGTTGAAATTTGTATAAACCTGTTTCCTCCAAGGAAAATTCCCTTCTCCCACGAATGATTCTTCCGTGGAAAGATCCTCCCATGTAACCCCTCCCCCGAAAACTGTCAGTATACTTCCCAATAACCGGTAGCCTACTGTATGTAAATAATGAAAAAAAGTTCATAGCTTGCAGTCCTTCCAATGGGGACTGTGGGGGGGGGGGGTAAGTTATCCTCAAAGACATAGTTATTAGATCTTCCGCTACTTGTTAAGTATGAAAAAAAACAAAATAGGATGAAAATATCTTTGTTATTCATATTATCTCTGTCTCTATGTGTGACTTACGAATAAAGTAAATATACCTCTTGATGCCTTTTTTTAATGCTCTTTACAAATATAATAATCATTTTGGTCAGAAATGAATTTTACCCCCACCCCTATATATACCCAATTCAGGGTATATATTTGCACATTAGGGGGGTTTACTTTATTCGTAAGTCGGCAAATATTTATCAAATCATTTTATTGAATTACGACTAAAGTGAATATACCACTCGATGCCTTTTTTATGCTTTTTTCGAATATAATAATCATTTTTGTTGGAAATGAATTTTAGCCCCCACCCCTATATATACCAATTCAGGGTATATATTTGCAGATTAAGGGGGTGGGGGAAAAGTTCAAACTTACCTCTCATTTATATCAGAAATAAAGTTACCCCCACCCCCCTAATGTGCAAATATATAGAAAATCAATGATACTGATACATACGGCGGCGGCGTCACTAATACGCCGCCATTTTTTCCCCTTTTTTTCTTATCGATATCGGCCTTCGGGCTTCAACCGTCATCCCGGATGATCTGTTTCTTAAAGATAAAAACTGTCATCTTGGGCTCGGTGTTTCCACTTCTACTTATTTTGGCAGTAGAATACTTATTTTTGGACTTTTCTACTTCCAAATATCAAATCTACTTATCTACTTACTTTCTACTTATTTTTAAAGGCATCTACTCAAGGTTGCCACGGGGAGTACCAAAGTACTATTTTAATACTATTTTTTTTATCAAAGATGTACTTTCTGAGAAAACAGTACTTGTCGAATACTTTTCATGAAGTATTCTTTCCCCGTAAAAAATAAACGATTTCCGGTAATTTTGTTGACAGACATTCGTGTAACAGGAAGTAACGCATAACATACTATTTTTATGAAGATAAAGTAGAGAGGGGAGTTGGCGGTAAGCACAAGGACATTGAATCCCAAATTTTCCTTTTCCCCTTATCTTCATCACCATTCCTCGAAAACAAAAATAAGTATCAATAAAAGTAAAATATTGCGATGATTTATATCCCATTCAATTGTTACACGAACTCTAAAATATGAAAAAAATAATTCAGGACCGACATATTTCCTTAAAGAAACCTATAGACGCGCTAGCTATAGACGTGATAAAGTGCAATAGCATCTTTATTTATCGATTTTTCTCTTGTCTAGTCTGGTCAGTGTTGCCACTCGACCGGTACCGCTCCGCGGCGCCGGCCTCGTCAAAAAGCGGCATTTCCGCGGTATCCTTCAACCAAAATACGGTAAAAACCGTGGCATGCCCGAAATTCTTGGAAAAGTTGTGTTTTGTAGTTTCGAGAAAGAATGGGTGAAAAATCTCGCTTTAATATGAATGTTGATTCAGTGTCAACTAAAGTGTGGTGAAGATCTGTCATAAATTGGAGAAAAAACCTGCTTTCTATCCTTCTTTTCAACGGTCAAAGGTAAGCATGGTCAGCTCAGTCCGTGAACACACATTTGTCGTTCATCATTTTCGTCAAGCACGCAACAGAAGTAAAAGTGCAGAGGTACCACACCAGGGAAAGTCCACGGTGGGAAAACCGTATGAATATGAAGTTAATAGTGAAGAAATTAAAAGCGATTTTCCCTTGGGTCTTCAAGCCTATCCAATTGAAAAAGTAATGGGTAACTAGATTCTCGTATCTCAACCTTTTTCGATAAATGTTTAATGAAAATCAATATTAAAAGCTTCAAGAAGGAAAATTCAGATAAATAATACAAGACAAACAGGCAAGATTAATTTCAGATAAATAATACAAGACAAACAGACAAGATTAATCGGAATCAGACTGGTCACGTGTGTCACAAACAATATCTTTGGCCAGACCATACACAATGCTTTGGTTCAAAACGTTGCAGTCACGAGAAGAGGCACTAGCCTTCACCTTGAGTACACACTTGACTAGTCCGGGTTCTAGCTTTAGCATTGACTTACCCGAGTCAAGCCCTCCTTTAGAATTGCACTTAAGGCCACACTTGGTATTCGGTGTTGCCGAAAGAGTCACTGCACTCAGTCGATTTCGCTTATCAGTTTTCACTTCCTTGAGCAAACTGAAGTGAAGCTCGGCAATAACGTTTGAGAAAGGGGGTGAGAAAAAGTACTGAACCATTTTCCCGACATTTGAGAACATCCGACTACCATTTGGTGACTTCGTTTGCAAGATGTGGCGCCAGTAAACGACAATGTCCATGTCATCTACGTCAGGGAGATTGACAGTACCAGGTAGAGCTACACTCGGTATAGACCGCCATTCCTGCTCTAGCTTTGCTTTATTCCAAAGCGCAGAATCGTAGTAGTCGAAGAACTAACGAAGACTGGGAACTTTCAGTTCATAACTAGAGCTTGGGGTAAGCAAGTGTACCAGGTCGTAGATCTTTTCAGAGAATAGAAAACGGTCAAGAATTTGTTGAACAGCTTCAACGTAGAAATCCCTTGCGGAGCGACGAATCGGAGACTTTCCGCTACAAAACGGCCACTGGTAACTTCTCTCGTTTCGAGCCCCACAAGGAAATCGTACCCATTGTAGCCAATATAGACATTTTCGTTGGGAAGATAGTTCACTTCGTCATGCCTCTTTCCCACTCGGTCTTGTATCTTTGGTCTGCCCATTTCTTTGTGATCCTCGGTTTTTTGTTGGAGGGTTCACTATCGTCCGAGTCTTTATCACCGTCCTCATATTCCTGATCGATATCTATCACTTCTGCCATTATGTTTTAACACGTTTGGTCTATAAACAAGAGAAATATTTAGCTATTATGTCCTTTCTTTCATGGATTGACTTGCTAGTGGAAGAAGCGAACCTGCATCAGTTTAATTTCTTCCAGCGCCAGCCTGCTGAGAACCCTTTGTTCTTTCTGGATAAATCCTTCGTCGGAAATCCGCCTGAAGTCGGAAATTTGGCAGATGTAATTCAGGAAGTTTTTATCAGTTTCGTCAAAGCAGATATGACGTCGAATCACAGTAGATATGACGTAAACACTCATATGTTGTGTTTTTGTTGATACCCCTGTTACCATGGTAACTGCGGATCTGCAGCTAGTCGTTCTGCAGTTACCGTGATATGTGATATACGGTCCACTGCAAAAACGACTATTATATTGCCGAAATTGCACTTTTCAAAAGTCATCCCAAAAGAAAAACTGATATCCAATTACATAACTAAGTGCTGAAGTTCTTTCTCGCCCATTTGACAAAATTTGATGAAAATGAGATGACTTTTCAGATACCACGAGCAGTTACCACGGCAAGACCGTGATTTCTGAATATTAGTTCCCGTGGGAGCTGGCCAGATGCCATGACAACTGCAAAAACGCCTTTTGACCGTGGTATCGGATACTACGGAAGCTGCAGAAACGACTTTAGACCGTTTATCGAATACCATGGTATCTGCAAAAATGCAACTATTGTCATATATTAATAACATTTATGACCCACTCTATAGGTTTAAGATAGTGGATTAATCAAAAGGAAGAAATAGATAGAGGACAAAATAGAACACACAACAACAAACACCACTCGATGAAAATTATGTTTCAAAATCTGAATAGTAAAATTGTTTGACCGAAAAGGGCTGAAAGACCCAATGAAAATGCGTAACTTCGTCGCTATGACTTGGGCCCTGGCTGACTTGGACACACACATTCAAGCAACGAATTAAATGGATACGGTAGTAACGATCCTCTTCAGAGAAAGTATCCTTCCCTAAGGTTGATCATGAAGTTTGACAGCCTGACGAGGACCCTTGCCAAGAAGGTCCGAAAAACCGTTGTATGCATTACTTGAATATATTCGCGATTAATAAAATTCCATACATATTCTCTGTCAGATTTGGTGTACCTCTACAGCTAGTAACTGTGTTGCACGCTTGACGAAAACGATGTACGACAAATAGGTGTTCACGCACTGAACAGTGTTAACCAAGCTCATTTGATTGGGCCACTGAAAAGCCGAGTTTGTATTGGGGTTCAAAGTTTCTGCGTCATAGTAGAACTTAGTGCTGTGGGCAGGGCCTTAAATATTCTGAACATCATGCTAGAGATAACAGTAAAATGTCAAAAACTCCTCTTAACACAATCTGATATTGCATTGTATACACTTAAAATACACATACAAAAATATGCTTTTCAGTTCAACTTTAGGGAGTCCAGCGAAGAACGGATACCTACAAGAGCTAACTGTTTGGATCACAGATTAAATTTTGGGATTCCACAGAAACCTTTGGTCTTGTTCATTTTGGATGCCTGTTCAACTATCATCCGTTTTGGACTTCTTTTGTTTTGCTTGTCGGGATCCCAAAACGTAAGTGGAGGGATACCTATGACATTGCAAAAGTTGTCCGTCTGTAGCCTAAGCACGATAACTCTCGAAGGGAATGAGATATTTTGATGAAACTCGGTGGGAGGATCCTTTGGGTCAAGGGAAAGGTCGAGTTCGTAGATGGGCTCTGTAGCCCTACACTTAGGGGTGGGGATTCAAATTAAGGGGCAGACAAAATATTTTTAAACAGCTAATGAGATAGTCAATCATGGGGTAAGAAAACATGCTGAACACGGCAATGAAAACCATCTTCTCGCCGGACAAGTTGTTCGCCCAGAATCCGGCCAAAACCGGAAAGTTTGTTAAGTGTAAAAGTTTTATTTGAAGTTGATAAGATGTTCGATTTCGGGGTAAGAGGGCATGCTGAAACCGTATATGACAATCGTTTTTTAGCCGGACATATATTTCGTCATGAATCCGGCTGAAACCGGATAATTTGTTATACGTATATTTTTTATTTGAAGTTAGATGTTGGAAATATGGGTAAGGAGATACGCTAAATTCGTTTCTGAGCTTCAATTTTTCGCCAGGCAAGTAGCTCCGGAATTTCAGCGAAACAGGAAAATTGGCAGAAGGCAGGATCGTTTCGATCGGTATCGTCAAAATAGATATGACTTATAAAGGTGAACAAACATGCTGAATCCAAATCTGAACTTGGTTTCCTCAGAGGATTAGCCATTTGGCCTTAATCTGTCTCTAGATCTTTAAGAGTAAAAATGTTCAAGGAGTCTGGCGAAGACTGGATCTAGCGGAGACAAAACCCAATGTTGTTTTTTGGGATCCCATAGAACCTTTGGTCTTGTTCTTCACTTTCACAGAGGCATATTCAGTTATCAGATATTTTGCGTCCAGCCAGCCGCGTCGGAGAGTAGAAAGGCTGGACATAGTCGACAAGTGCTAACAAGGAAATTGCTAATTTCGAAAAAAATTCTATTTCTTAGCTGTTTCATCATCCTGATTTTTATGATCTCTTCTAGTGAGAATCGGGCTTTCAAAACTTTCGGTAAGAAATACACCTCTCGTTGACACCATATGATGAATTCGAATTTTGAAATGATGAAGTAACGAACTGGCAACTAGTTAAAACACGCATTTTGGTAAACAGAAAACAGATCATAGAAGCCGCCCACCCCCTAGGATAGGCCAGTACTTTTTGGCTCAATAAACCATTTCTTACCTGATTACATCCCGGGCCATAACGACTAGGTGGGAGGCGGGGCGTCCCCTCCCCCGAATATTGTCGGCCAGTCGTTAAAAAGTAGTCGATTCAAACTGCAGTGCCGCTATTTTTCGTGAAAACAGTCAATTTTTTACTTGGAAACAGTAGATTTTTCTTAAAAACAGTCGGTTTATTCTTGAAGATAGTTGTTTTTCTTAAAATCAGCCGAGTTTTTGTCAACACGAAAATCAGAAATTACGTCGACGGTACCAGCATAATACCTTTCTCTCCCATGTCAGACAGCGTGATCTAACTTGGACCAAAAAACTATCCACTAAAAGTTTCTAGACAAGCAATCTGCTTAGAATAAATCAAACGCTACATAATCAGCTATACCCATTGCGGAGATTTTAAACTCCTATTCTGAAAATACAACAATTTGTTGTTCCCAATCATTCACGGTAATAAAGGTTCGTCAAGGAACATATTTTTCAACAAAGACCAAAAACATGACGGCTAGTAAAAACTTTTAGTAAATAGAAACTTCTAAATAGAAATTTCTAGTAAAAATAGAAACAAAAACTTTTGTCAATATTTTGGCAATAGCAACCAAAACTCTAAAAATTAAATTTTTAGTTTTGCGAAATAATTACTTTTTACAAAATAATTACTTTTAAGAAACTTTTCATTTTTAAAACGATATACTTGTGTTTTTATACATCAAACTGTTGCTACACGAGAATGTTAAAAGACGACATGCAACTGTTGTTGCATGAAACTGTTGTTTCATGTTAAAAGAGTCAAATTACATAATTTTTTTTAATGTTCAATCGTCATAACAAAATTCAATCTGGTCTAATTTTAGACAACATAGGTAATGCTGACTCAATAAAAATTTTATTTTGTTGATAGTCTAGGTCAGTTATTGTCTTCAAAAATCCTGAAAAGTATATTCTCTTCTAGGGTCCATGTTTCCTTAACTTAAAATATTTGCCAAAAGAGCCTGAATGTATTTCTTTTTCTTCTACTCCTGACATTGAGTTCCAGCCAATTTAATACTTAAAATGTTTTTGTTTTTTTCAATTCTATTATTGCTCTACCCTTTCAGAAAATCATATCTACGCCTTAAAACCAAACTATGCTTTTATTAACGTTTTTAGGGATACCCTGTACATAATTATTTGTGACATAGTTGAGTCAGAGCCTAAACTAGGGCCTCCCAGAGTAGCTTTAAAGGTGTAATCATATCCCAATACCCAGTTTCGAGCACCCGTTTGACTGACTGTTTGTCAAACAACAAGCTGTACAAAAACGTGCTTATATCCTATTCTCTAGGACCACAAAGAAAAAAAGCTTGAGATATCTAGGACACATTTTGCAGATGAAGAATGATAGACTGCCAAAGGTTGGTCTTTTCATCAGCGGCAAAAATAAAAGCTGGTCGTCGCCAAATCGGGTGGAAACAGGTCATACGGGAGAGCTTAAATAACATTGGAAGTTCAGGGGAAAAAGTAAAGAGAGAAGCTTTACTTCAATCTATAATAGATCGAACAGAGCTTTGAATAGATTGTGGTGGAGAAGAAGTATGCGCAGCTGTGTTGGCCTCAGGTGGCTTGGTACTGCAGTGGCTTCTTACTAGTGGTAGTTTTTAGATCAGACCCTAACTTAAGTCTCTTCAAACCTTGCTAAGAATAAAATTTTCCGTCTTTAATGGCGTCAATTACTGAAGGTCCTATGAGTAAATTCCCTCGTCAAAGGAGCTTCAAGCTACTAAATCGTTTGCATATATTTTTTAGGGGGAGACATCCAGCACAGAATGTTTTGGGGCATCTTCAGATCAATATATATTTACAGTCGGTTAGGGTTTATTCTCAGTGTGCATGGTTTCCCTATGCTATATTTCTGCACTCCTACAATTTTAATGTTTTAACGTAAAAAGACATTTTTGCTATTATTAGATAGCTTAGATTGAGCTTTATCCATTTACAAAATTACACTTTTGGAATTTTCCTTGCAATTTTTACAGGTTCAAATATAAAAAAATAAGAAAACATTCTTCCTTTTAAGCAACTTTAAATCCTTCTCTTAAAAAAAAAGGTCAAAGTGAGTTCATAGTCTTGGCTCGATGAAAGGATAGATTTCAAATTATTGAAGTTGATGAAACTGACGAATATTTCACAGGGAGCATAGACATTAAAAACAACCTAGCATTTGAGGAATAAAAAATAAAGTCAAAGTTTAAGTTAAGGTCCTAAATTACTTACGCTATTATATAGCTCTTCTAATCTCGGGATTGTTAGAAACTGAGACATATTGACACCTTTTTCTAGAAGTAGTCTTACAAAATCCACGCGGTTCTGAGCCAAGGCATCCATCATCGTTTCATGCAGGGCAGAATTCGTCCAATTATGATGAGACTTAAGCACCTTTTGACGAGCCAAATCCACACGATTCCAGACTAATGTCAAATTTAAATTTAGTTGTGGGGCAAGGCGCTCATTTTCAAGAAGTGAACCCATTATCTGAAAGTCTAAGTCGCTGCAGCAGCCATCTGTAGAATCAGGCGACACGATATGGATCTAAACAAAATTAGAACAAAAAAATATATAGAAAAATAATATTCCAGGAGTAATCAGGAATTATATTTTAGTGATAACAAATTGGCATAATTTAACAAGCGCACATTAATAATGTAACAATTTAACATTTTAAATTAAACAAAAACATTAAGAAAAACTTAAGATAAGTTATGTGACAAAGCTGGATATTACATCACGGATGAAAAAATAAAGATCGAAAAAAAAAACACAAAACAAAATGAGGATCATTTTTCGCAACTAAAGTAAACGAGCAAAGAAGAAATTTTGGCAAAGACCTCTGCTAATCCATCTTCAATTCTAAAAATATATATACGCATAGTATAAAAGATAAAGCTGACTATATTTAATATTTAAGCGTTGAAGAAGGCTTAGTAAAGGGTCTTTGCTGAAATATCTGTTTTTTTTTTTTAAATTTATCTTACTGGCTGAAAATTATCCTCCTTTTTATCTTTTTTCTTATTTTATTTTCTGTTTCTTTTTTTATTTTTTCTTCTTTTATGGTTTCTTCTTTTTATTTTCTGCATTTCTTTCGTTCTACCTTTTTTCGTACACCTGGGGATAGAAAAGTGGAAGATATGAGTTGTTTCTACTACATTTTCTTAGTACCTTTATATAAAAAGTTTTCTGTAATTATAGAGATTTAAACATAATATCACTTAGTCAGTCAAAAGAAATTAAATACAAACATTAGCTACACTAAATTGCAGAAAGTGAGAGGAGATATGAAGAGATAGATGCAACACTGTTTGATGTTTCCTAGGGGAAGAATCAAGTGCTACTAACTAAATCAAAGTTTTGATTTTTGTGAAAGCAATTATTTAAGTTCTGAAACAACAAACATGTAAAAATAGCATATTCTTATAGTTTCGCAATAACTTAAAAATAAATAAATAAGGATAAATAAATTGTGAAAGAGAAAGAAGATGAAATGAGCAAGAGATTACGATATATGATATTTACGATGTAAAGAGTTCAGGTTTACAGAAGAAAGAAATAAAACTATTTTTTGTTGAAAATATAAGTAAAAAACAAAACATTAAATATTTAATGTACTTTT